>NC_069502.1:1057408481-1057641495 GCF_027579735.1 Bombina bombina | reverse complement strand
AAAGTTCTTTTTTGGTAGCTATTTCCTCGGCTCGTAGAGTCTCTGAGCTATCTGCCTTACAATGTGATTCTCCTTATCTGATTTTTCATACGGATAAGGTAGTCCTGCGTACCAAACCTGGGTTCTTACCTAAGGTGGTATCTAACAAGAATATCAATCAAGAGATTGTTGTTCCATCCTTGTGTTACACAATCTGGACGTGGTCCGTGCTTTAAAGTTTCACTTACAAGCTACTAAAGATTTTTGTCAAACATCTGCTTTGTTTGTTGTCTACTCTGGACAGCAGCCTCCTGAAAGGATTACAGCTCATTCCACTAGAGCTGTGGCTTCCACTTGGGCCTTTAAAAATGAGGCTTCTTTTGATCAGATTTGCATGGCGACGACTTGGTCTTCGCTTCATATTTTTTCAAAATTTTACAAATTTGATACTTTTGCTTCTTCGGAGGCTATATTTGGGAGAAAGGTTTTACGGGCAGTGGTTCCTGCCTTGTCCCTCCCTTCATCCGTGTACTTTAGCTTTGGTATTGGTATCCCACAAGTAATGGATGATCCGTGGACTGGATACACCTTACAAGAGAAAACACAATTTATGCTTACCTGATAAATTTATTTCTCTTGTGGTGTATCCAGTCCACGGCCTGCCCTGTCATTTTAAGGCAGGTAATTTTTAAATTTAAACTACAGTAACCACTGCACCCTATGGCTCCTCCTTTCTCGGCTTGTTTTCGGTCGAATGACTGGCTATGACAGTTAGGGGAGGAGCTATATTACAGCTCTGCTGTGGGTGTCCTCTTGCAACTTCCTGTTGGGAATGAGAATATCCCACAAGTAATGGATGATCCGTGGACTGGATACACCACAAGAGAAATAAATTTATCAGGTAAGCATAAATTGTGTTTCTTTCCCCTCTGTCTCTCTCTCTCCCTGTCTCTCCTACCCCCTCTGTCTCTCACCTTACGTGTCTCATTTTCCCCCATGGTCTCTTTCTCTGTCTCTCTCCCCTCTGTCTCTCTTTGTCTCTCTCTCACCCTCTGTCTCTCTATCTATCTCTCTCTCTCTCCCTGTCTTTCCCACCCCCTGTCCAATTTACATCTAATATATAAGTCTTCATTCGCTTGATATCCTTTGTTTAAAATCATATCTAAATATGCTCAGTAGCTGCTGATTGGTGGCTGCACAATAGATACCTCATGTGATTGGCTCACCCATGTACATTGCTATTTCAACAAAGGATATAAAAAAAATGAAGGCATATCCTAGCCAGTGCCTCACCTGCCTCTGAGCTCACTGCACGTCACTGCTGGTAAGAGGAGAGGTCAGAAGGCGACCGCTACCTCTCTTTCCTTTTGGCTGAAAAGCATCATCCGTTTGGTCTATGAGACTGCTGGCCAGCAGCCTCCTGAAACAATTACTGCTCATTCTACCAGAGCAGTGGCTTCCACATGGGCTTTTAAAAATGAGGCTTCTGTTGAACAAATTTGTAAGGCAGCGACTTGGTCTTCGCTGCATACTTTTTCCAAATTTTACAAATTTGATACTTTTGCTTCTTCGGAGGCTATTTTTGGGAGAAAGGTTTTACAAGCAGTGGTGCCTTCCGTTTAAGGTACCTGTCTTGTTCCCTCACTTCATCCGTGTCCTAAAGCTTTGGTATTGGTATCCCACAAGTAAAGGATGAATCCGTGGACTGGATACACCTTACAAGAGAAAACAGAATTTATGCTTACCTGATAAATTTATTTCTGTTGTGGTGTATCCAGTCCATGGCCCGCCCTGTCATTTTAAGACAGGTGTGTGTTTGTTTTTAAACTACAGTCACCACTGCACCCTATGGTTTCTCCTTTTTCTTCCTAACCTTCGGTCGAATGACTGGGGGGTGGAGCTAGAGGGGGAGCTATATGGACAGCTCTGCTGTGTGCTCTCTTTGCCACTTCCTGTTGGGAAGGAGAATATCCCACAAGTAAAGGATGAATCCGTGGACTGGATACACCACAATAGAAATAAATTTATCAGGTAAGCATAAATTCTGTTTTTTAACTTTTAGCAGTTTGCTAAATTACTTTCAATACAACCATATAATAACCTCCATTGGAATTGGATAAGATCCAGATAATACTGCAGATTGTTCCTGTTATCGGGAGAGGGTAAGCTAATACACCCAGAATCTATAAGCCTGCCACTACTAGCACATAAGGGTGCTCAATCCAAATATGAGTACCTTTTCAACACAGTTCATGTAAAAAAAAAATTTAACCTACAGATACACACATGAGGCGCCCCTCGATTTGCTTGCCATTTTACACTGACGTGTACTTCAAACAGAATATTGTAATGGTAAAGAGTAACTGTTCATATAGATCAGTGCTGCCCATATTAATGCCCAGCACAACTGGGCAGAAAACAGACTCCAGTAATTCATAAAAAAAAGAGGTTCCATGCTGCTCATAAGCAAATTAAACAGGGTATTTGAATCAGATTTTGTTAATTTGAGCAGTGTATACAGTTAAATTAAATGTATTATTAGTAACTAATTTTCTTTATATAAATTGTGATAATACATTTTTGTATTGATGCATTATTAGTAGAATTAGTGAGTGTAAAATGTGGCCCCTGGTCATTCACTCCGTTAGGGACACCTCCTCCATACATAAAGTTTGGGTGCCCTGATATAGATAATCAGTACTGTAAATATGAGGAGATGATGGCTTATAATATCAGTTATTGCCAGAATTTTTCTAATATGCCTATGAAAAAGTAACTTATATTAAAACAAACTGTAAATGCATACTTGTGCATAACTGACACATTTTTTATATTACATATTAGGTGGAGTCTCCTGTAATATGTAAAATTTTGGACACTGCAGATGAAAATGGACTACTTTCGATTCCCAACTGATAAGAAAGCCAATACGTGTTCTGCAGACCTGTAAGAATAAGATCCACGAAAGCAGAGCCTTGACATGTACAAAGACTTGTTACAAATTGTGTATATGTGTGTAAATAATTGATAATACAGTAAATTTGAAATATGAATGTTACCAGTCTATGATTTTGTTTTTTTCCTTACAAAAATCACATGTTTACAGAGTTATACTTTTACAAGTGTGACCAGTTCTTTCCTGTATTTAAAACTAAGCAGCGTGTAGGCTATACTGTAAATAATGTTTGGGTGTAGATGAAATACAGCAGCCAATTCATTGGCAGTTCATAGACTTCTTTTCAACCAGTTCTGAAAAAAGAATTTGCAACGGCAGACAACTCTATTAAAGGAACACTAAAGTCAAAACTTTCATGATTCAGATACAGCATTCAATTTAAAACGACTTTCCAATTCAATTCCATTATCAAAATGTCTAAAGGTTTTTTTTGTTTTTTTTAATATGCCCACTTTCTGGGCAAGCTCCAGCTCGTACTGAGAATGTGAACAGTTCCCAGTATATACAAATGTGCATTTTGTGATTGGCTGATGGCTGTCACATGGTGCGGGGGGGGAAAATGTTTTTGCATTGTCTCTTTATTATGCATTTGTTGATTATGCAATTCTACTGTATGAAATTATCATACATTCTCTTGAGTGAGGCACAGTCTACATTTTTTATATATCAAAATGTAAATGTTAAATATTATAAGGTATAATTGCATTTCATTTGAAATCCGTTAAGTTTTATGTGTTAAAAGTTTCATAAATCTAGAGAAGATGCATATCTTTTATTTTATTTATTTATAATTAAAACACACAGTATTTTCAAGAAATCTTAAAATAATTGAGAGTTTCTCAAGTGATTGTCCTTTTGCCACTTGGTAGTCTCCCCATCTCCAAAGTAAAGGAACATGAAACCCAAAATTTTTCCTTTATGATTTATATATAGCATAACATTTTAAACAACTTTAAACTGTACTTTTATAATCTAATTTGCTTAGTTCTTTTGATATACTTTGTTGATAAGCGTACCTAAGTAGGCTCAGGAGCTGGGAGCTAGCTGCTTTGCCATTGTCTTACCAATGTGTTCAGCTAGCTCACAGTAATGCACAGCTGCTCCTTCAACAAAAGATAACGAGAATGAAGCAAATTTGATAACAAGTCAATTGGAAGTTGTTTAAAAATGTATGCTCTATCTGAATCGTGAAATTTTTTTCAAAAAATTTTTTAGTACTCATCCTGTGCTTACCAATATTATTTACCATCGGTGCACCCTACCTCCATCTGCCATTCAAATGTCCTCATATTCAATTCTAAGTCTTTACTTACCATCAAAGATAACAAAATTGTTTCTTAAAATTTGTATAGTCAAATATTAACAATGGTTTCCTACATTATCAAAATTATCTTATGAGTCTTTCATGAGAGGTGGTGAAATCATATACTTTAATTGCTGTAAAGTTCCATTTTATTTTTCATGAATGAAAATTTGTAAACAACTATATAAAAAAGAAAACTGTGTTCTGCAAACTATTGGTCTTCTCTTCTTTGTTATAGTTATCGCACTTGGAGAAAGGCAGAAATGCCAAACAAAAAGTAAAACAGGAACCACTTCTGTCTCCCTCTTTATGTGGCTCTCCACTCCATAATCTGCTCTTATTTTTAGCTATATAGCTTTTTTTTCATTGCTGCCTAGCTCTGATCCCTCTGACTTGCATATAAACTGTTAGAAACCTGCAGTGCTAATCTAGTGAGATCATATGAACCATTTCCAAATCAGTAAATGTAGCTTTTCAGAACAGTCCCTTGTCTATACCCTTCAAATGGAAGCCTTTATTTAGCGTCAGTTTGAATGCCTTTGCTAAATGGATAACCAGGATGAAAAGCTCAATGTTTCTCCTTCCTTTGTCTCCCTTAGAAATTATTACTTTTACTTTTCCTCCCATCCCATTTTCTTACAAATACCATCCTGGAAATTTAAATAGTTATTTTGGGCCCACTGTAAATTCACTTCAAAGGACACGCAAGCAAAGCCTGGAGATGCTTAACTCTGCAAACCCACTTTAGGTGATTGCCCCCAGGTTGTATGATATCCATCTAATCTGAAATTAAAATAATCAAAAGAGAGAGAGGGCGCCTCATAGTGTAAGCTATTCTTGAATAATGCTGTTGTTGTGTGGATGTAAGCTTAGTGCTGCGGTGTACCTTGATTAGCACCCAACAGGAGATAGAACCATACAGCAACTTCCGAAAAGGTTATGGTTAAAAAGTGCTTTATTCTTGTCACTGCAACGCGTTTCTCGACTGTATAAACTGGTCGTTTCCTCAGGCAATACAAATTGAATAAACAGCGTCATCATTAAATACATGTGTAAGTATCAAAAACGGAAGTTGTCACAATTAAAAAGAACCAATAATAACATTAATTGTATCTGTGCGTGAGAGAACCATTTGATTGGACTTTGTCTTAGATATTCCTCATTCAGTATTCGTGAAAATAATTTAACCCTATATGTGTTGAATAAAACATATACATACGTAAGGAAATATCAAATGGAGCTATTATCTCTAATGGTTTGAACTCTTTGATTACATGGATTGCTCTCTATCGCACGGCAAATAAATGCATGCATAATGTCTTAGAACAAAAACTAACAGGGACTGTTCTAGGTATATAATGAATTGCATAATTTTTTAGTCATATTAGACCTCATGAGAGACTCCTGTGTTCTTGATGTTGGAATTATTAGATTAACAGTTGCGGGTGTCTGCAATTGACCAACTAATGTATATTTTAAAAGAGATGTTTCTTTGAGAGAAATATATTATATGTCTGACTAATTATCTTTTCTTTCATGTAATTGGCAAGAGTCCATGAGCTAGTGACGTATGGGATATACAATCCTACCAGGAGGGTCAAAGTTTCCCAAACCTCAAAATGCCTATAAATACACCCCTCACCACCTCCACAATTCCGTTTTACAAACTTTGCCTCCTATGGAGGTGGTGAAGTAAGTTTGTGCTAAGATTTCTACGTTGACATGCGCTTCTCAGCATTTTGAAGCCCGATTCCTCTCAAAATACAGCGAATGTCAGAGGGACGTGGAGAGTATCACCTATTGAATGCAATGATTTTCCTAATGGGGGTCTTTTTCATAGGTTCTCTGTTATCGGTCGTAGAGATTCATCTCCTACCTCCCTTTTCAGATCGACGATATACTCTCATATACCATTACCTCTACTGATAACTGTTTCAGTACTGGTTTGGCTATCTGCTATATGTGGATGGGTGTCTTTGGGTAAGTATATTTTTATTACTTAAAGGGACATGAAAGCCAATTTTTTTCTTTCGTTATTTAGAAAGAGCATGTCATTTTAAACAACTTTCTAATTTACTTCTATTATCTAATTTGCTTCATTCTCTTGATATCACTTGCTGAAAAGCATATCTAGATATGCTCAGTAGCTGCTGATTGGTTGCTGCACGTAGAGGCCTTGTGTGATTGGCTCACACATGTGCATTGCTATTTCTTCAACAAAGGATATCTAAAGAATTTAGCAAATTAGATAATAGAAGTAAATTGGAAAGTTGTTTAAAATTGCATGCCCTATCTGAATCATGAAAGTTTAATTTTGACTAGACTGTCCCTTTAAGACACCTCAGCTATGTTTTTGGCACTTTATGCATTTATGTAAAGTTCTAAATATATGTATTGTACTTATTTTTGCCATGAGTCAGGTTCATGTATTTCCTTTTGCAGATCGTCAGTTTCATATTTGGGGAAAGTTAATATTAAGAAATATTTCTCCAACATAGGTGTGTCCGGTCCACGGCGTCATCCTTACTTGTGGGATATTCTCTTCCCCAACAGGAAATGGCAAAGAGCCCAGCAAAGCTGGTCACATGATCCCTCCTAGGCTCCGCCTACCCCAGTCATTCTCTTTGCCGTTGCACAGGCAACATCTCCACGGAGATGGTTAAGAGTTTTTTGGTGTTTAAATGTAGTTTTTATTCTTCAATCAAGAGTTTGTTATTTTAAAATAGTGCTGGTATGTACTATTTACTCTGAAACAGAAAAGAGATGAAGATTTCTGTTTGTAAGAGGAAGATGATTTTAGCAACCGTTACTAAAATCGATGGCTGTTTCCACACAGGACTGTTGAGATGAATTAACTTCAGTTGGGGGAAACAGTGGGCAGACTTTGCTGCTTGAGGTATGACACATTTCTAACAAGACTTGGTAATGCTGGAAGCTGTCATTTTCCCTATGGGAACCGGTAAGCCATTTTCTTAGTTTAGTATAAGAATAAAGGGCTTCACAAGGGCTTTAAAGACTGGTAGACATTTTTCTGGGCTAAAACGATTACTTTATAAGTATATTTAGTGGATTATAACTATAAATAGTTCTTTTAATCTTGGGGATGTATTAAAAAAACGGCAGGCACTGTATTGGACACCTTTTTCACTGGGGGCCTTTTCTAGTCATAGGCAGAGCCTCATTTTCGCGCCACTAATGCGCAGTTGTTTTTGGAAAGCAAGGCATGCAGATGCATGTGTGAGGAGCTAAGAACCACTGAAAAAGCTTATTGAAGGCGTCATTTGGTATCGTATTCCCCTCTGGGCTTGGTTGGGTCTCAGCAAAGCAGATACCAGGGACTGTATAGGGGTTAAATGTAAAAACGCCTCCGGTTCCGTTATTTTAAGAGTTAAAGCTTTCAAATTTGGTGTGCAATACTTTTAAGGCTTTAAGACACTGTGGTGAAATTTTGGTGAATTTTGAACTATTCCTTCATACTTTTTCACATATTCAGTAATAAAGTGTGTTCAGTTTAAAATTTAAAGTGACAGTAACGGTTTTATTTTAAAACGTTTTTTGTGCTTTGTTATCAAGTTTATGCCTGTTAACATGTCTGAACCATCAGATAGACAATGTTCTGTATGTTTGAAAGCCAAGGTTCCTCCCCATTTAAATATATGTGATGAATGTGACATAGTGTCCAAACAAAGTAGGGACAATGATGCCACTGATAATGATGTTGCCCAAGATGATTCCTCAAGCGAGGGGAGTAAGCATGGTACTGCATCATCCCCTTCTGTGTCTACACCAGTCTTGCCCACACAAGAGGTCCCTAGTTCATCTAGTGCGCCAATCCTTCTTACTATGCAACAATTAACGGCAGTAATGGATAATTCTATTAAAAACATTTTGTCCAAAATGCCCACTTATCAGAGAAAGCGCGATTGCTCTGTTTTAGATACTGAAGAGCATGAGGACGCTGATAATGGTTCTGACATACCCTCACACCAATCTGAAGGGGCCAGGAGGGAGGTTTTGTCTGAGGGAGAAATTTCAGATTCAGGAAAAATTTCTCAACAAGCTGAACCTGATGTTATTACTTTTAAATTTAAATTAGAACATCTCCGCGCTCTGCTTAAGGAGGTGTTATCTACTCTGGATGATTGTGACAATTTGGTCATTCCAGAGAAATTATGTAAGATGGACAAGTTCCTAGAGGTCCCGGTGCCCCCCGATGCTTTTCCTATACCCAAGCGGGTGGCGGACATTGTAAATAAGGAATGGGAAAGGCCCGGCATACCTTTTGTTCCTCCCCCTATATTTAAGAAATTATTTCCTATGGTCGACCCCAGAAAGGACTTATGGCAGACAGTCCCCAAGGTCGAGGGGGCGGTTTCTACTCTAAACAAACGCACTACTATACCTATAGAAGTTAGTTGTGCTTTCAAAGATCCTATGGATAAAAAATTAGAGGGTTTGCTTAAAAAGATGTTTGTTCAGCAAGGTTACCTTCTACAACCAATTTCATGCATTGTTCCTGTCACTACAGCAGCGTGTTTCTGGTTCGAAGAACTAGAAAAGTCGCTCAATAAAGAATCTTCGTATGAGGAGGTTATGGACAGAGTTCAAGCACTTAAATTGGCTAACTCTTTTATCTTAGACGCCACTTTGCAATTAGCTAGATTAGCGGCGAAAAATTCAGGTTTTGCTATTGTGGCGCACAGAGCGCTTTGGCTAAAGTCTTGGTCAGCGGATGTGTCCTCCAAGAACAAATTGCTTAACATCCCTTTCAAGGGTAAAACGCTGTTTGGCCCTGACTTGAAAGAGATTATTTCAGACATCACTGGGGGAAAGGGCCACGCCCTTCCTCAGGATAGGTCTTTTAAGGCTAAAAATAAGCCAAATTTTCGTCCCTTTCGCAGAAACGGACCAGCCTCAAATTCTACACCCTCTAAGCAAGAGGGTAATAGTTCTCAAACCAAACCAGCCTGGAGACCGATGCAAGGCTGGAACAAGGGTAAGCAGGCCAAGAAACCTGCCACTGCTACTAAAACAGCATGAAGTGTTGGCCCCCGATCCGGGACCGGATCTGGTCGGGGGCACACTCTCTCTCTTTGCTCAGGCTTGGGCAAGAGATGTTCAGGATCCTTGGGCGCTAGAAATAGTTTCTCAAGGTTATCTCCTGGAATTCAAGGAACTACCCCCAAGGGGGAGGTTCCACAGGTCTCAATTGTCTTCAAACCAAATAAAAGACAGGCATTCTTACATTGTGTAGAAGACCTGTTAAGAATGGGAGTGATTCATCCTGTTCCATTAGGAGAACAAGGGATGGGGTTTTACTCCAATCTGTTCATAGTTCCCAAAAAAGAAGGAACATTCAGACCAATTTTAGATCTCAAGATTCTAAACAAATTTCTCAGGGTTCCATCGTTCAAAATGGAAACCATTCGAACAATTCTTCCTACCATCCAGGAAGGTCAATTCATGACCACGGTGGATTTAAAGGATGCGTATCTACATATTCCTATCCACAAGGAACATCATCGGTTCCTAAGGTTCGCCTTTCTGGACAAGCATTACCAGTTTGTGGCACTTCCATTCGGATTAGCCACTGCTCCAAGGATTTTCACAAAGGTACTAGGGTCCCTTCTAGCGGTGCTAAGACCAAGGGGCATTGCAGTAGTACCTTACTTGGACGACATACTGATTCAAGCGTCGTCTCTGTCAAAAGCAAAGGCTCATACGGACATTGTCCTAGCCTTTCTCAGATCTCACGGGTGGAAAGTGAACATAGAAAAAAGTTCTCTGTCCCCGTCAACAAGAGTTCCCTTCTTGGGAACAATAATAGACTCCTTAGAAATGAAGATTTTTCTGACAGAGGCCAGAAAATCAAAACTTCTAAGCTCTTGTCAAGTACTTCATTCTGTTCTTCTTCCTTCCATAGCGCAGTGCATGGAAGTAATAGGTTTGATGGTTGCGGCAATGGACATAGTTCCTTTTGCACGAATTCATCTAAGACCATTACAACTGTGCATGCTCAGACAGTGGAATGGGGATTATACAGACTTGTCTCCGACGATCCAAGTAGATCAAAGGACCAGAGATTCACTCCGTTGGTGGCTGAACCTGGACAACCTGTCACAGGGAATGAGCTTCCGCAGACCAGAGTGGGTCATTGTCACGACCGACGCCAGTCTGGTGGGCTGGGGCGCGGTCTGGGAACCCCTGAAAGCTCAGGGTCTATGGTCTCGGGAAGAATCTCTTCTCCCGATAAACATTCTGGAACTGAGAGCGATATTCAATGCTCTCAAAGCTTGGCCTCAACTAACAAAGGCCAAATTCATAAGGTTTCAATCAGACAACATGACGACTGTTGCATATATCAACCATCAGGGGGGAACAAGGAGTTCCCTGGCGATGGAGGAAGTGACCAAAATAATTCAATGGGCGGAGAATCACTCATGCCACTTGTCTGCAATCCACATCCCAGGAGTGGAAATTTGGGAAGCGGATTTTCTGAGTCGTCAGACTTTCCAACCCGGGGGAGTGGGAACTCCATCCGGAAATCTTTGCCCAAATAACTCAATTATGGGGCATTCCAGACATGGACCTGATGGCGTCTCGTCAGAACTTCAAGGTTCCTTGCTACGGGTCCAGATCCAGGGATCCCAAGACGACTCTAGTAGATGCACTGATAGCGCCTTGGACCTTCAACCTAGCTTATGTATTCCCACCGTTTCCTCTCATTCCCAGGCTGGTAGCCAGGATCAATCAGGAGAGGGCTTCGGTGATCTTGATAGCTCCTGCGTGGCCACGCAGAACTTGGTATGCAGACCTGGTGAATATGTCATCGGCTCCACCATGGAAGCTACCTTTGAGACAGGACCTTCTTGTTCAAGGTCCATTCGAACATCCGAATCTGGCTTCACTCCAACTGACTGCTTGGAGATTGAACGCTTGATTTTATCAAAGCGTGGGTTTTCAGATTCTGTCATTGATACTCTTATCCAGGCTAGAAAGCCTGTAACTAGGAAAATTTACCATAAAATATGGAAAAAATATATCTGTTGGTGTGAATCTAAAGGATTCCCATGGAACAAGATAAAAATTCCTAAGATTCTATCCTTTCTACAAGAGGGTTTGGAGAAAGGATTATCTGCAAGTTCTTTGAAGGGACAGATTTCTGCTTTATCTGTTTTACTTCACAAAAAGCTGGCGGCTGTGCCAGATGTTCAAGCTTTTGTTCAGGCTCTGGTTAGAATCAAGCCTGTTTACAAACCTTTGACTCCTCCTTGGAGTCTCAATTTAGTTCTTTCAGTTCTTCAAGGGGTTCCGTTTGAACCCTTACATTCCGTAGATATTAAGTTACTATCTTGGAAAGTTTTGTTTTTGGTTGCAATTTCTTCTGCTAGAAGAGTTTCAGAGTTATCTGCTCTGCAGTGTTCTCCTCCTTATCTGGTGTTCCATGCAGATAAGGTGGTTTTGCGTACTAAACCTGGTTTTCTTCCGAAAGTTGTTTCTAACAAAAACATTAACCAGGAGATAGTTGTGCCTTCTTTGTGTCCGAATCCAGTTTCAAAGAAGGAACGTTTGTTACACAATTTTGATGTAGTTCGTGCTCTAAAATTCTATTTAGAGGCTACAAAGGATTTCAGACAAACATCTTCTTTGTTTGTTGTTTATTCTGGTAAAAGGAGAGGTCAAAAAGCAACTTCTACCTCTCTCTCTCTTTTTGGCTTAAAAGCATCATCCGATTGGCTTATGAGACTGCCGGACGGCAGCCTCCTGAAAGAATCACAGCTCACTCCACTAGGGCTGTGGCTTCCACATGGGCCTTCAAGAACGAGGCTTCTGTTGATCAGATATGTAAGGCAGCGACTTGGTCTTCACTGCACACTTTTACCAAATTTTACAAATTTGATACTTTTGCTTCTTCTGAGGCTATTTTTGGGAGAAAGGTTTTGCAAGCCGTGGTGCCTTCCATCTAGGTGACCTGATTTGCTCCCTCCCATCATCCGTGTCCTAAAGCTTTGGTATTGGTTCCCACAAGTAAGGATGACGCCGTGGACCGGACACACCTATGTTGGAGAAAACAGAATTTATGCTTACCTGATAAATTACTTTCTCCAACGGTGTGTCCGGTCCACGGCCCGCCCTGGTTTTTTTAATCAGGTCTGATGAATTATTTTCTCTAACTACAGTCACCACGGTATCATATGATTTCTCCTATGCATATTCCTCCTTTACGTCGGACGAATGACTGGGGTAGGCGGAGCCTAGGAGGGATCATGTGACCAGCTTTGCTGGGCTCTTTGCCATTTCCTGTTGGGGAAGAGAATATCCCACAAGTAAGGATGACGCCGTGGACCGGACACACCGTTGGAGAAAGTAATTTATCAGGTAAGCATAAATTCTGTTTTTTCTTACCTGGGGTTTAGTCTTTTTTTCAATTGACTACTTTGTTTCAAATTGCGGGCTGACTTAGGCTCGCTGGTGCGCCAAAAGCTAAGTGCATTTGTTGTAAAATTGTGGAGATTATAACTCCTAATGTCATTTGTATTAGTTGCCATGATAAACATTTACATGCAGATAGTGTGTCCATCAGTAATAGTACATTGCCGGTTGCAGTTCCTTCAACTTCTAATGTACATGATATACCTATGAATTTTAAAGAATTTGTTACTGATTCTATTTAGAAGGCTTTGTCTGCATTTCCGCCTTCTAATAAGCGTAAGAGGTCTTTTAAAACTTCTCATAAAGTTGATGAAATTTCAAATGACCGACAACATAATGAATTATCTACCTCTGATGAGGATCTATCTGATTCAGAAGATCCTTCCTTAGATATTGACATTGACAAATCTTATTTATTTAAAATGGAGTATATGCGTTCTTTGTTAAAAGAAGTGTTAATTGCTTTGGATATTGAGGAAGCTAATCCTCCTGAAATTAAAACCAGTAAACGTTTAAATTCTGTTTTTAAACCTCCTGTGGTTACTCCAAAGGTTTTTCCTATTCCTAATGCTATTTCTGATATGATTTCTAAGGAATGGAATAAGCCGGGTACTCCTTTTAATCCTTCTGCAAGGTTTAAAAAATTGTATCCTTTACCAGCAATTTCAATAGAGTTTTTGGAAAAGATCCCCAAAGTTGATGGGGCTATTTCTACTCTTGCTAAATGAACCACTATTCCTTTGGAAGATAGTACTTCCTTTAAAAATCCTTTAGATAGGAAGCTTGAATCTTATCTACGGAAAGCCTATTTATATTCAGGTCATCTTCTTAGGCCTGCAATTTCTTTGGCTGATGTTGCAGCTGCTTCAACTTTTTGGTTGGAGAATTTAGCACAAGAATTGGATTCTGACTTATATAGCATTGTTCGTTTACTACAACATGCTAATCATTTTATTTGTGATGCAATTTTTGATATCAAAATTGATGTTAGATCCATGTCTTTAGCTATTTTAGCTAGAAGAGCTTTGTGGCTTAAATCTTGGAATGCTGATATGACATCTAAATCTAGATTACTATCTCTTTCCAAGGTAATAATTTATTTGGTTCTCAGTCTGACTCTTATTTCAAACTGTTACTGGGGGGAAGTTTTTTTGCCTCAGGATAAAAAACCTAAGGGTAAATCTAAGGCTTCTAATCGTTTTCGTTCCTTTCGTCAAAATAAAGAACAAAAACCTAATCCTTCACCCAAGGAAACTGTTTCCAATTGGAAGCCTTCCTCAAATTGGAATAAATCCAAGCCTTTTAAGAAACCAAAGTCAGCCCCTAAGTCCGCATGAAGGTGCGGCCCTCATTCCAGCTCAGCTGGTAGGGGGCAGATTAAGGTTTTTCAAGGATGTTTGGGCAAATTCTGTCCAAAATCAATGGATTCAGAGCATTGTCTCTCAGGGGTACCGAATAGGATTCAGAGTAAGACCTCCTGTGAGAAGATTTCTTCTCTCACGCATCCCAGTAAATCCAGTAAAAGCTCAGGCTTTCCTGAAGTGTGTTTCAGACCTTGAGGTTTCAGGGGTAATCATGCCGGTTCCTTTTCAGGAACAAGGTCTGGGGTTTTATTCAAATCGATTCATTGTCCCAAAGAAAGAAAATTCATTCAGACCAGTTCTGGATCTGAAAATTTTGAATTGTTATGCAAGAATACCAACTTTCAAGATGGTGACTATAAGGACTATTCTGCCTATTGTTCAGCAAGGACATTATATGTCTACAATAGACTTGCAGGATGCTTACCTTCATATTCTGATTCATCCAGAACATTATCAGTTCTTGAGATTCTCTTTTCAAGACAAGCATTACCAATTTGTTGCTCTTCCATTTGGCCTAGCAACAGCTCCAAAGAATCTTTCTTTTGCAAGATGTACCGAGTCCACGGATTCATCCTAACTTGGGGGATATTGTCCTTCCTGACAGGAAGTAGCAAAGAGAGCACCACAGCAGAGCTGTCTATATAGCTCCCCCCTTAACTCCACCCCCAGTCATTCTCTTTGCTGGCTCTAAGCAGGAAGGGTAAAGAGAGGAGGTGTTAAACTGTTAGTTTTATTTTATCTTCAATCAAGTGTTATTTTAAATGGTACCAGTGTTGTACTATTTACTGTCAGGCAGGACATAGATGAAGATTTCTGCCCGGAGGATGATGATCTTAGCATTTGTAACTAAGGTCCACTGCTGTTCCCACATGAGCTGAGGAGTACAGGAAAATTTCAGTGTGAGCAACGGTTTCTTGCTATACAGCAATGAGGTATGTTCAGTCATATTTTCTGCAGAGACTGTGTTAACTCAGAAAGGCTGACAGTGTCCCCATTCAGCAACATCGAGTGAGGTGGGTGGGGCCTACATTTACAAGCAGCAAGCAACTTCTCCTGAGGTCCTGAGAGTCTTCTGAGGCACTAATTGAAGCTTTAAAACCCCATATTATCGCTTCCTAAGGGCAGGTAGGGCCACAGCAGAGCTGTGGCAAGGTGCTTTAGGGGTTTTTAACCGGTTTTAGACAATTATCAATCCATTTTTTTCATTTGGGGGTCTATTGCTTTTTTACTTGTGGTGCAATCCTTATAAAGTTTAGTGGGTACACTGTTAAAATTTCGGAATTTTTGAAGCAATTTTAACCTTTTTTGCAGTTTCTGTATGCCTTTTTTTCTCTTAAAGGTACAGTACCGTTTTTGCAAATTGTGTTTTTTTTTCCATTAAAGTGCTTTCCAAGCTTGCTTGCTTCATTACTAGCCTGTTAAACATGTCTGACAATGAGGAAACTCATTGTTCAATTTGTTTAGAAGCCATTGTGGAACCCCCTCTAATAATGTGTCCCAATTCTACTGATATGTCTATAAATTTCAAACAGCATATTTTGACTTATAAGAATTTGGCATTAAATGATTCTCAGACAGATGGAAATCAGGTTTCGCCATCTAGTTCTCCCCAAGTGTCACAACCAGTTACGCCCGCACAAGCGACGCCAAGTACTTCTAGTGCGTCTAATTCTTTCACCTTGCAAGATATGGCTTCAGTTATGAATACTACCCTCACAGAGGTTTCATCTAAACTGCCAGGGTTGCAAGGGAAGCGCAGTAGCTCTGGGTTAAGAACAAATGCTGAGCCTTCTGACGCTTTAGTAGCCGTATCCGATATTCCTTCACAATGTTCTGAGGTATGGATGAGGGATTTGCTGTCTGAGGGAGAGATTTCTGATTCAGGAAAGATGTTCCCTCAGACAGATTCAGATATGACAGCATTTAAATTTAAGCTAGAGCACCTCCGTTTATTGCTCAGGGAGGTTTTAACTACTCTGGATGATTGTGAACCTATTGTCGTTCCAGAGAAATTGTGTAAAATGGACAAATATTTAGAGGTTCCTGTTTACACTGATGTTTTTCCGGTCCCTAAGAGGATTTCGGACATTGTTACTAAGGAGTGGGATAGACCAGGTATTCCATTCTCTCCCGCTCCTGTTTTTAAGAAAATGTTCCCCATTTCTGACACCATAAAGGACTCATGGCAGACGGTCCACAAGGTGGAGGGAGCTATTTCTACTCTGGCTAAGCATACAACTATACCTATTGAAGACAGTTTGGTTTGAGGCTCTAGAAGAGGCTCTTTAGATGGAGACCCCACTAGATGATATTTTGGACAGAATTAAGACCCTTAAGTTGGCTAACTCTTTTATTACAGACGCCGCTTTTCATCTTGCTAAGTTAGCGGCAAAGAATTCAGGTTTTGCCATTTTAGCGCGAATAACGTTATGGCTTAAGTCCTGGTCAGCTGATGTGTCATCTAAATCTAAGCTTTTGACCATCCCTTTCAAAGGTAAGACCCTATTCGGGCCTGCACTGAAAGAGATCATTTCAGACATCACTGGAGGGAAGGGTCATGCCCTCCTTCAAGATAAGTCAAATAAGACAAAGACCAAACAAAATCATTTTCTTTCCTTTCGAAACTTCAAGGGTGGTCCCACTTCCTCTTCCCCTGCTGTAAAGCAAGAGGGGAACTTTGCTCAATCCAAGCCAACCTGGAGACCTAACCAGACTTGGAACAAGGCTAAACAGGCCAAAAAGCCTTCTGCTGCCACTAATACAGCATGAAGGGGTAGCCCCCGATCCGGGACCGGATCAAGTAGGGGGCAGACTTTCTCTCTTTGCTCAGGCCTGGGCAAGAGACGTTCAGGACTCCTGGGCCGTAGAAATTGTAACCCAGGGGTATCTCCTAGATTTCAAAGATTCTCCTCCAAGGGGGAGGTTCCATCTTTCTCAATTGTCTGTAAACCAGACAAAAAGAGAGGCGTTCTTACTCTGTGTAGAAGACCTTTTTACCATGGGAGTGATCTGCCCAGTTCCGAAAACAGAACAGGGGCAAGGTTTCTACTCCAATCTGTTTGTGGTTCCCAAAAAAGAGGGAACCTTCAGACCAATTCTAGATCTCATCCTAAACCAATTCCTAAGAGTTCCATCCTTAAAGATGGAGACCATTCGTACTATTTTACCAATGATCCAGGAGGGTCAATATATGACTACCGTGGATCTAAAGGATGCGTATCTACACATTCCTATCCACAAAGATCATCACCAGTTCCTCGGGTTTGCCTTTCTGGACAGGCATTACCAGTTTGTGGCTCTTCCCTTTGGGTTGGCCACGGCGCCAAGAATCTTCAGAAAGGTGCTAGGGTCCCTTCTTGCGGTCCTAAGGCCGAGGGGCATAGCAGTGGTTCCTTATCTAGACGACATCTTAATTCAAGCGTCGACTTTCAAACTTGCCAAGTCTCACACGGACTTAGTGTTGACCTTTCTAAGATCTCATGGGTGGAAGGTGAACGTGAAAAAGAGTTCTCTTATTCCTCTCCCAAGAGTTCCATTCCTGGGAACTCAGATTCGGTGGACATGAAAATATTTCTAGTATCAGGGATGTTTAAGTAGAGCGCTACTTGCTATGAAAATATTTCTGACGGAGGTCAGGAAATCAAAGATTTTAACCACCTGCCATTTTAACCACCTGTCATTCCATTCCTCGGCCGTCAGTGGCTCAGTGTATGGAGGTAATCGGACTTATGGTAGCGGCAATGGACATAGTTCCGTTTGCTCGCTTGCATCTCAGACCACTGCAACTATGCATGCTCAAACAGTGGAATGGGGATTATGCAGATTTTATCTCCTCAGATAAATCTGGATCAAGAGACCAGAAATTCTCTTCTTTGGTGGTTGTCACAGGATCACCTGTCCAGGGAAATGTGTTTCCGCAGGCCAGCGTGGGTTATTGTGACGACGGACGCTAGCCTACTGGGCTGGGGTGCAGTCTGGAATTCCCTGAAAGCACAGGGTTTGTGGACTCAGGAGGAGGCCCTCCTACCGATAAATATTCTGGAATTAAGAGCGATATTCAATGCTCTTCAGGTGTGGCCTCAGCTGGCTTCGGCCGGATCCATCAGGTTTCAGTCGGACAACATCACGAATTGTAGCTTATATCATTCATCAGGGGGGAACAAGGAGTTCCTTGGCGATGATAGACATTTCCAGGATAATCCGATGGGCAGAGACTCACTCTTGCCATCTATAAGCGATCTATATCCCAGGGGTGGAGAACTGGGAGGCAGATTTTCTAAGTCGTCAGACTTTTCATCTGGGTGAGTGGGAGCTCCATCCGGAGGTGTTTGCTCAACTGATTCAGCTATGGGGCACACCAGAATTGGATCTGATGGCGTCTCATCAGAACGCCAAACTTCCTTGTTACGGATCCAGGTCAAGGGATGCTCAGGCAGTACTGATAGATGCTCTAGCAGTACCCTGGTAATTCAACCTGGCTTATGTGTTTCCACCATTCCCTCTCCTTCCGCGTCTGATTGCCAGAATCAAACAGGAGAGAGCTTCTGTGATTTTGATAGCACCTGCGTGGCCACACAGGACTTGGTATGCAGACCTGGTGGACATGTCATCTCTGCCACCATGGACTCTGCCACTGAGACGGGACCTTTTGATTCAAGGTCCATTCAAGCATCCAAATCTAATTTCTCTGCAACTGACTGCTTGGAGATTGAACGCTTGATTTTATCAAAGCGGGGTTTCTCTGAGTCGGTCATAGATACCTTGATTCAGGCTCGAAAGCCTGTCACCAGGAAGATCTATCATAAGATATGGCGTAAATATATTTTTTGGTGTGAATCCAAAGGTTACTCATGGAGTAAGATTAGGATTTTTTTCTTTTCTCCAAGAAGGATTGGAGAAAGTATTGTCCGCTAGTTCCTTAAAGGGACAGATATCGGCTTTGTCTATTCTGTTGCACAAGCGTCTGGCAGATGTCCCAGACGTTCAGGCTTTCTGTCAGGCTTTAGTTAGAATTAAGCCTGTGTTTAAACCTGTTGCTCCGCCATGGAGTCTCAATTTAGTTCTTAAAGTTCTTCAGGGGGTTCCGTTTGAACCCATGCATTCCATAGATATTAAGCTTCTATCTTGGAAAGTTCTGTTTCTAGTTGCTATCTCTTCAGCTCAAAGAGTTTCTGAACTATCTGCATTGCAATGTGACTCGCCTTATCTTGTTTTCCATGCTGATAAGGTCGTTTTGCGTACCAAACCTGGGTTCCTCCCTAAGGTTGTTTCTAACAGGAATATCAATCAGGAAATTGTTGTTCCTTCTCTGTGTCCTAATCCTTCTTCTAAGAAGGACCGTCTGTTGCACAATTTGGACGTGGTTCGTGCCTTGAAGTTTTATTTGCAGGCAACCAAAGATTTTCGCCAATCATCTTCTTTGTTGTCTATGCTGGAAATTCCTGAAAGAATTACAGCTCACTCCACTAGAGCGGTGGCTTCCACATGGGCTTTTAAAAATGATGCTTCTGTTGAACAGATCTGTAAGGCTGCGACTTGGTCTTCGCTTCATACCTTTTCCAAATTTTACAAATTTGATACTTTTGCTTCTTCAGAGGCTATTTTTGGGAGAAAGGTTTTGCAAGCAGTGGTGCCTTCCGTTTAGGTTTCTGTCTTGTCCCTCCCTTCATCCATGTCCTAAAGCTTTGGTATTGGTATCCCACAAGTTAGGATGAATCCGTGGATTCGGTACATCTTGCAAAAGAAAACAGAATTTATGCTTACCTGATAAATTTCTTTCTTTTGCGATGTACCGAGTCCACGGCCCGCCCTGTCTATTCAAGACAGATAGTATGTTTTATGTAAACTTCAGTCACCTCTGCACCTTATAGTTTCTCCTTTTCTTCCTTGGCCTTCGGTCGAATGACTGGGGGTTGGAGTTAAGGGGGGAGCTATATAGACAGCTCTGCTGTGGTGCTCTCTTTGCTACTTCCTGTCAGGAAGGACTATATCCCACAAGTTAGGATGAGTCCGTGAACTCGGTACATCGCAAAAGAAAGAAATTTATCAGGTAAGCATAAATTCTGTTTTTCAAAGGTTCTGGGTGCCCTACTCTCTGTAATCAGAGAACAGGGTATTGTGGTGTGTTTCCTTATTTGGACGATATCTTGGTACTAGCTCAGTCTTTACGTTCTGCAGAATCTCATGCGAATCAACTAGTGTTGTTTCTTCAAAAACATGGTTGGAGGATCAATTTACCAAAAAGTTTCTTGATTCCTCAGACAAGGGTCACCTTTTTAGGTTTCCAGATAGATTCAGTGTCCATGACTCTGTCGCTAACAGACAAGAGACGTTTAAAATTGGTTGCAGCATGTCGGCACCTTCAGTCTGTCATTCCCTTCGGTGGCTATGTGCATTGTAGTTTTAGGCCTCATGACTGCAGCATCGGACGCGATTCCTTTTGCTCATTTTCACATGAGACCTCTCAAGCTTTGTATGCTGAATCAATGGTCCCGGGATTATACAAAGATATCACAATTAATATCCTTAAATCCCAATGTTCGACACTCTCTAACTTGGTGGTAAAATCACCAGCGTTTACTTCAAGTTGCCTCTTTTGTTTGGCCAACCTGGACTGTGATCACAACAGATGCGAGTCTTTCAGGTTGGGGAGCTGTCTGGGGATCTCTGACAGCACAAGGGGTTTGGAAATCTCAAGAGGCGAGATTACCAATCAATATTTTAGAACTTCGTGCAATTCTCAGAGCTCTTCAGTTTTGGCCTTTTGAAAAGAGAACCGTTCATTTGTTTTCAGACAGACAATATTACAACGGTGGCATATGTCAATCATAAGGGTGGGACTCACAGTCCCCAAGCTATGAAAAAAGTATCTCGGATACTTGTTTGGGCGGAATCCAGCTCCTGTCTAATTTCTGCGCTTCATATCCCAGGTGTAGACAATTGGGAGGCGGATTATCTCAGCCGTCAGACTTTACATCCAGGGGAGTGGTCTCTCCATCCGGATGTGTTTTCTCAGATTGTTCAGATGTGGGGTCTTCCAGAAATTGATCTGATGGCTTTTCATCTAAACAAGAAACTTCCCAGATACCTGTCCAGGGATTCTCAGGCGACAGCATTGGATGTGCTGACACTTCCTTGGTGTTATCAACCTGCTTATATCTTCCCGCCTCTAGTTCTTCTTCCAAGAGTGATCTCCAAAATCATCATGGAACAATCATTTGTGTTGCTGGTGGCTCCAGCATGGCCCCACAGGTTTTGGTATGCGGATCTTGTTCGGATGTCCAGTTGCCACCCTTGGCCACTTCCGTTAAGGCCGGACCTACTGTCTCAAGGTCCGTTTTCCATCAGGATCTCAAATCATTAAATTTGAAGGTATGGAAATTGAACACTTAGTGCTAAGTCATAGAGGTTTCTCTGACTATGTTACAAGCTCGTAAATCTGTCTCTAGGAATATTTATTATCGAGTTTGGAAGACTTACATTTCATGGTGTTCTCATAAATTCTCTTGGCATTCTTTTAGAATTCCTAGAATTTTACAGTTTCTCCAGGATGGTTTGGATAGGGGTTTGTCTGCAAGTTCCTTGAAGGGACAAATCTCTGCTCTTTCTGTTTTATTTCACAGAAAGATTGCTAATCTTCCTGATATTCACTGTTTTGTACAGGCTTTAGTTCGTATTAAGCCTGTCATTAAATCAATTTCTCCTCCTTGGAGTCTTAATTTGGTTTTGAGGGCGTTAGTCTCCTCCATTTGAGCCTATGCACTCTTTGGACATTAAACTACTTTCATTTTCTTGGAAAGTGTTGTTCCTTTTGGCCATCTCTTCTGCTAGAAGAGTTTCTGAGCTTTCTGCTCTTTCTTGTGAATCTCCTTTTCTGATTTATCATCAGGATAAGGCGGTTTTGCGGACTTCATTTAAGTTCTTACCTAAGGTTGTGAATTCTAACAACATTAGTAGAGAAATTTTTGTCCCTTCCTTATGTCCTAATCCTAAGAATTATTTGGAAAAATCCTTACATTCTTTGGATGTAGTGAGAGCTTTGAAATATTATGTTGAAGCTACTAAAGATTTCAGAAAGACTTCTAGTCTATTTGTTATATTCTTTGGTTCTAGGAAAGGCTTCTGCTATTTCCTTGGCTTCTTGGTTAAAGCTTTTGATTCTTCAAGCTTATTTAGTCGGGTCAGGCCCCGCCTCAGAGAATTACAGCTCATTCTACTAGATCAGTCTCCACTTTGTGGGCTTTTAAGAATGAAGCTTCAGTTGATCAGATTTGCAAAACGGCTACTTGGTCATCTTTGCATACATTTACTAAATTCTACCGTTTTGATGTATTTGCTTCTTCAAAAGCAGTTTTTGGTAGAAAAGTTCTTCAGGCAGCTGTTTCAGTTTGATTCTTCTGCTGATGTTTTAAGTTTTTCTTTTCTTCATGAGAATAACATATTTAGGGTTGTGGATTAATTTTTCAGCATATGGCTGTTTATTTTTATCCCTCCCTCTCTAGTGACTCTTCGTGGAGTTCCACATCTTGGGTATTTGATATCCCTTATGTCACTAGCTCATGGACTCTTGCCAATTACATGAAAGAAAACATAATTCATGTAAGAACTTACCTGATAAATTCATTTCTTTCATATTGGCAAGAGTCCATGAGGCCCACCCTTTTTATGGTGGTTATGATTTTTTTGTATAAAACACAGTTATTTCTCCTGTTAAGTGTAGTCAGTCCACGGGTCATCCATTACTTATGGGATTATAACTCCTCCCTAACAGGAAGTGCAAGAGGAATCACCCAAGCAGAGTTGCTACATAGCTCCTCCCCTCTATGTCATATCCAGTCATTCTCTTGCACCTAACTAAAGATAGGACGTGTGAGAGGACTGTGGTGTGAAATAAATGTGATAACAAAAATCATAAAAGGAAAACCAAATAAAGTTCTGAATCAAGGATATGTCTGTGTCCTCTGGATGAGTTTTTCAGCTTGTTAGCATTCCTCAGTGAGATCCCATAAAAAAGGAAACAGAAAATTGCAACATAGTGTGAATCTGTAATGGCACTTTGAGGAAGTAGTTGTTTTGTAACAAATGACTACTCACATTTGTTGGAGCTTTCCACTAAGCTCAAGGATATGCGCACTCCCACTTTATACTGATGGGAAAACAGTACACTAGGCAAAACTTGGATACAAATTTATTTTAAAATATATAAAAGCGTCACATAAGCCTTGATAACACCACAATGTAAGGGTACAAAAGCAGATATGCTGTAACAAATGCTTCAAATCGCCAAACTTGCAAAGAGGTAAATGGATCAGCAGGAGTGTGACCGCTGAAACCAAAACCTTTTTAGTAGCACGACAATAGCGCTAAGCCCCCAGGTGTCCTGGCTAGTGTAGAGACGCAATAAAACTCAATATAGAACAGTTCAGTTCCGACGTACGTTTCGCTGGTATGCTTTGTCAAGGAATTAGGACTGTGGTGTGTTAAACTTAGTTTTTATTTCTTCAATCAAAAGTTTGTTATTTTAAACGGCACCGGAGTGTGTTGTTTCTTCTCAGGCAGCATTAGAAGAAGAATCTACTTGAGTTTGTCTATGATCTTAGCGGTCCTAACTAAGATCCACTTGCTGTTCTCGGCCATTCTGAGGAGTGAGGTAACTTCAGAACAGGGGATAGCATGCAGGGCCCACCTGCAAGGAGGTATGTGCAGTAAATTATTTTCTAAGGAATGGAATTGACTGAGAAAATACTGCTAATACCGATGTAATGTAAGTGCAGCCTTAAATGCAGTAGTAGCGACTGGTATCAGGCTGATATGTATGTATGTATACTCTGAGGTATTTCTGGGGAATGTAATTTCTCTAAGAAAATACTGTCTATATTAAAGTAATATTTGAGCCTGCACTGCAGTGAAAGCGACTAGCAGCAGGCTTATTAATAACACTTCATAATTTTCAATTTTAAAACGTTTACTGGCATGTTAATCGTTTTTTCTGAGGTACTTGGTGATAAAACTTTATGGGCATGATTTTTACCACATGGCTGTCGTTTTTTTCTGAATAAAAACAGTTTACCGAGCTTCCCCACTGTTGTAATATGAGTGGGAGGGGCCTATTTTAGCGCTTTATTGCGCAGTAAAAATTTAGTCACAGTCTTCCTATTTCTTCCTCCATGATCCAGGACGTCTCTACAGAGCCCAGGGGTCTCCAAAACTAGTTTTGAGGGAGGTAATCAGTCACAGCAGACCTGTGACAGTGTGTTTGACTGTGATAAAAAAGTTTATTATTTCAACTGTTATCCGTTTTGGGTATTAAGGGGTTAATCATCCTTTTGCTTGTGGGTGCAATCCTCTGCTAACTTTATACATTTTCTGTTAAAATTTGGTTGTTTTAACATATTTGGTTCATTGTTAATTCAACTGTGTCACATTTTTATGTTTCTTAAAGGCGCAGTAGCGTTTTTTATATAGCTTGTAAATTTATTTAAAAGTTTTTTTCCAAGCTTGCTAGTGTTATTGCTAGTCTGTTTAAACATGTCTGACACAGATGAAGCTGTTTGTTAACTATGTTTAAAGGCCAATGTGGAGCCCAATAGAAATTTGTGCACTCAATGTATAGATGTTACTTTGAATAAAAGTCAAACTATATATGTTAAAAAAATATCACCAGACAACGAGGGGGAAGTTATGCCGACTAACTCTCCTCACGTGTCAGTACCTTCGCCTCCCGCTCAGGAGGTGCGTGATATTGTGGCGCCAAGTACATCAGGGCGGCCCATACAAATCACTTTGCAAGACATGGCTAATGTTATGACTGAAGTACTATCTAAATTGCCAGAATTAAGAGGTAAACGCGATCACTCTGGAGTAAGAACAGAGTGCGCTGATAATAATAGAGTCATGTCTGATACTGCGTCACAATTTGCAGAACATGAGGACGGAGAGCTTCATTCTGTGGGTGACGGATCTGATCCAAGTAAACTGGATTCAGACATTTCAAATTTTAAATTTAAGCTTGAGAACCTCCGTGTATTACTAGGGGAGGTATTAGCGGCTCTGAATGATTGTAACACGGTTGCAATTCCAGAGAAAGTATGTAGGCTGGATAAATATTTTGCGGTACCGGCGTGTACTGACGTTTTTCCTATACCTAAAAGGCTTACAGAAATTGTTAACAAGGAGTGGGATAGACCCGGTGTGCCTTTTTCACCCCCTCCTATATTTAGAAAAATGTTTCCAATAGACACCACCACACGGGACCTATGGCAGACGGTCCCTAAGGTGGAGGGAGCAGTTTCTACTCTGGCTAAGCACACCACTATCCCAGTGGAGGATAGTGGTGCTTTTTCAGATCCAATGGATAAAAAGTTAGAGGGTTACCTTAAGAAAATGTTTGTTCAGCAAGGTTTTATATTACAACCCCTTGCATGCATCGCGCCTGTCACTGCTGCGGCGGCATTCTGGTTTGAGTCTCTGGAAGAGACCCTTAGCACAGCTCCATTGGATGAGATTATGAACAAGCTTAAAGCCCTTAAGCTAGCAAATTCATTTATATCTGATGCCGTAGTACACTTAACCAAACTTACGGCTAAGAACTCCGGATTCGCCATTCAAGCGCGTAGAGCGCTGTGGCTTAAATCCTGGTCAGCTGATGTGACTTCTAAATCTAAATTGCTTAATATTCCTTTCAAAGGGCAGACATTATTCGGGCCCGGCTTGAAAGAAATTATCGCTGACATTACTGGAGGTAAGGGCCATGCCCTGCCTCAAGACAGGGCCAAACCAAGGGCTAAACAGTCTAATTTTCGTGCCTTTCGTAACTTCAAGGCAGGAGCAGCATCAACTTCCTCCGCTCCAAGACAGGAAGGAACTGTTGCTCGCTACAGACAGGGCTGGAAACCTAACCAGTCCTGGAACAAGGGCAAGCAGGCCAGAAAACCTGCTGCTGCCCCTAAGACAGCATGAAGTGAGGGCCCCCGATCCAGAAACGGATCTAGTGGGGGGCAGACTTTCTCTCTTCGCCCAGGCTTGGGCAAGAGATGTCCAGGATCCCTGGGCGTTGGAGATCATATCTCAGGGATATCTTCTGGACTTCAAAGCTTCTCCTCCACAAGGGAGATTTCATCTTTCAAGGTTATCAGCAAACCAGATAAAGAAAGAGGCGTTTCTACGCTGTGTACAAGACCTCTTACTAATGGGAGTGATCCACCCAGTTCCGCGGTCGGAACACGGGCAAGGATTCTATTCAAATCTGTTTGTGGTTCCCAAAAAAGAGGGAACCTTCAGACCAATCTTGGACTTAAAGATCCTAAACAAATTCCTAAGAGTTCCATCGTTCAAAATGGAAACTATTCGAACTATCTTACCCATGATCCAAGAGGGTCAGTACATGACCACAGTGGATTTAAAGGATGCCTACCTTCACATACCGAT
Source organism: Bombina bombina (assembly GCF_027579735.1). Lineage (NCBI taxonomy): Eukaryota > Metazoa > Chordata > Amphibia > Anura > Bombinatoridae > Bombina > Bombina bombina. The sequence continues at coordinate 1,057,615,034 of NC_069502.1, read as the reverse complement.
TCACAAGGATCATTACCGGTATCTAAGATTTGCCTTCCTAAACAGGCATTACCAGTTTGTAGCTCTTCCCTTCGGGTTAGCTACGGCTCCAAGAATCTTTACAAAGGTTCTGGGCTCTCTTCTGGCGGTACTAAGACCGCAAGGCATAGCGGTAGCTCCGTACCTAGACGACATTATGATACAAGCGTCAAGTTTCCAAACTGCCAAGTCTCATACAGAGTTAGTTCTGGCATTTCTAAGGTCGCATGGGTGGAAGGTGAACGTAGAAAAGAGTTCTCTATTGCCACTCACAAGAGTTCCCTTCTTAGGGACTCTTATAGATTCTGTAGAAATGAAAATTTACCTGACGGAGGACAGGTTATCAAAACTTCTAAATGCTTGCCGTGTCCTTCATTCCATTCAACACCCTTCAGTGGCTCAGTGCATGGAGGTAATCGGCTTAATGGTAGCGGCAATGGACATAGTACCTTTTGCGCGCCTGCATCTCAGACCGCTGCAATTGTGCATGCTAAGTCAGTGGAATGGGGATTACTCAGATTTGTCCCCTCTGCTAAATCTGGATCAAGAGACCAGAGATTCTCTTCTATGGTGGCTTTCTCTGCCACATCTGTCCAAGGGGATGCCCTTCCGCAGGCCAGATTGGACGATTGTAACAACAGACGCCAGCCTTCTAGGTTGGGGCGCAGTCTGGAATTCCCTGAAGGCTCAGGGATCATGGACTCAGGAGGAGAGACTCCTTCCAATAAACATTCTGGAATTAAGAGCAATTTGCAATGCTCTTCTGGCTTGGCCTCAGTTAGCAACTCTGAGGTTCATCAGGTTTCAGTCGGACAACATCACGACTGTGGCTTACATCAACCATCAAGGAGGAACAAGGAGTTCCCTAGCGATGATGGAAGTCTCAAAGATAATTCGCTGGGCAGAGTCTCACTCTTGCCACCTGTCAGCGATCCACATCCCAGGCGTGGAGAACTGGGAGGCGGATTTTCTAAGTCGCCAGACCTTTCATCTGGGGGAGTGGGAACTTCATCCGGAGGTGTTTCCCCAACTGCTTCATCATTGGGGCAAACCAGATCTGGATCTCATGGCGTCTCGCCAGAACGCCAAGCTTCCTTGTTACGGATCCAGGTCCAGGGACTCGGGAGCGGTACTGATAGATGCTCTGACAGCACCTTGGGTCTTCAACATGGCTTATGTGTTTCCACCTTTCCCGATGCTTCCTCGATTGATTGCCAGGATCAAACAGGAGAGAGCATCGGTGATTCTAATAGCGCCTGCGTGGCCACGCAGGACCTGGTATGCAGATCTAGTGGACATGTCGTCCTGTCCACCATGGTCTCTGCCTCTGAGACAGGACCTTCTGATTCAGGGTCCTTTCAAACATCCAAATCTAATTTCTCTGAGGCTGACTGCATGGAGATTGAACGCTTGATTCTATCAAAGTGTGGATTCTCGGAGTCAGTGATTGATACCTTAATACAGGCTAGGAAACCTGTTACCAGGAAAATTTACCATAAAATATGGTGTAAATACTTATATTGGTGCGAATCCAAGAGTTACTCATGGAGTAAGGTTAGGATTCCTAGGATATTGTCTTTTCTACAAGAAGGTTAAGAAAAGGGTTTATCTGCTAGTTCGTTAAAGGGACAGATTTCAGCTCTGTCTATCCTTTTACACAAACGTCTGGCAGAAGTTCCAGACGTTCAGGCTTTTTGTCAGGCTTTGGCTAGGATTAAGCCTGTGTTTAAGACTGTTGCTCCGCCGTGGAGCTTAAACTTAGTTCTTAACGTTCTGCAAGGTGTTCCGTTTGAACCCCTTCATTCCATCGATATCAAGCTGTTATCTTGGAAAGTTCTGTTTTTAATGGCTATTTCCTCGGCTCGAAGAGTCTCTGAGTTATCGGCCTTACATTGTGATTCTCCTTATCTGATTTTTCATTCAGACAAGGTAGTTCTGCGTACTTAACCTGGGTTCTTACCTAAGGTAGTCACTAGCAAGAATTTCAATCAAGAGATTGTTGTTCCATCATTGTGCCCTAACCCTTCTTCAAAGAAGGAACGACTTCTGCACAATCTGGACGTCGTCCGTGCCCTGAAATTTTATTTGCAGGCAACTAAAGATTTTCGTCAAACTTCTTCCCTGTTTGTCGTTTATTCTGGACAGAGGAGAGGTCAAAAAGCTTCGGCTACCTCTCTCTCTTTTTGGCTTCGTTGCATAATACGTTTAGCCTATGAGACTGCTGGACAGCAGCCTCCTGAAAGGATTACAGCTCATTCTACTAGAGCTGTGGCTTCCACTTGGGCCTTTAAGAATGAGGCCTCTGTTGAACAGATTTGCAAGGCTGCAACTTGGTCTTCACTTCACACTTTTTCAAAATTTTACAAATTTGACACTTTTGCTTCTTCGGAGGCTGTTTTTGGGAGAAAGGTTCTACAGGCAGTGGTTCCTTCCGTGTAAAGATCCTGCCTGTCCCTCCCGTCATCCGTGTACTTTTAGCTTTGGTATTGGTATCCCATAAGTAATGGATGACCCGTGGACTGACTACACTTAACAGGAGAAAATATAATTTATGCTTACCTGATAAATTCATTTCTCCTGTAGTGTAGTCAGTCCACGGCCCGCCCTGTTTTTTACGGCAGGTCTAAATTTTTAATTAAACTCCAGTCACCACTGCACCCTATAGTTTCTCCTTTCTCGTTTGGTTTCGGTCGAATGACTGGATATGACGTAGAGGGGAGGAGCTATGTAGCAGCTCTGCTTGGGTGATCCTCTTGCACTTCCTGTTAGGGAGGAGTTATAATCCCATAAGTAATGGATGACCCGTGGACTGACTACACTACAGGAGAAATGAATTTATCAGGTAAGCATAAACTCTATTTTCTAGATTCCTTTGTTGATGCTTTTTACTCCTTTCTTTATCACCCCACTACTTGGTTATTCATTAAACTGAATTGTGGGTGTGGTGAGGGGTGTATTTATAGGCATTTTGAGGTTTGGGAAACTTTGCCCCTCCTGGTAGGATTGTATATCCCATACGTCACTAGCCCATGGACTCTTGCCAATATGAAAGAAATGAATTTATCAGGTAAGTTCTTACATAAATTATGTTATTGCTCTATTTAAAGAGCATTAGTTATGTAGCTGAGAAACAAACATAACTTTCTTCAAATATACCTTTGTGATTGTCTGTATTATAGAAAATAAAATCTTAGTCGAAATTTTTTCTTATTTTTAGGGTGTGTATAACATGCGTTTTCCTATCTGTTATTAACACAGAAACAATATTTTGTAACCTATAATTATGTGTATGGCAAAATGAGTACCCTATATAGTGTGATCTGTGCATGGACAGATTATTCAAATATAAATAAATATGTGCTAGGAAATGGGCCATTTGATCACAAAAAAAAACTTTCTTCTATAAGGTATGACAAGTCCACAGATTCATCCTTTACTTGTGGGATATTATCCTCCTGCTAACAGGAAGTGGCAAAGAGCACCACAGCAGAGCTGTCTATATAGCTCCTCCCTTAGCTCCACCCCCCAGTCATTCTCTTTGCCTACTCTAAGTACGAGGAAGGGTAAAGTGAAAGAGGTGATAAAATGTTAGTTTTTATTTTCTTCAATCAAGAATTTTTTATTTTAAGTGGTGTACTATTTACTCTCAGGCAGCAGATGGATGAAGACTTCTGCCTGGAGGCTGATGATCTTAGCATTTGTCCCTAAGATCCAGAGCAGTTCCCACAGAATGGCTGAGGAGTACAAGAAACTTTAGTGTGAGGAACGTTTTCATGCTGTATAGCAGTGAGGTATGTTCAGTCATTTTTTTCTGGAGAGACTGTGGTATTTCAGAAGGGCTGACAGTATCCCCATGAGGGTAAGGGTAAGCAATAATCCTAAGAGAAGAGGGGTATTACTAAGCTTACATATAAAGGGCTCATAAAAAATGGTTGAAAATGAGTTTGAATGTTTGTGGGCAAACGTTTGTTGAACTGGGAGTGCTGATAACGTTTTTGGTGGTAACGTTTTTTTGAGGCTTTATGGAGGGTACACTTGGCTTCTTTTTGGGTTAAAGAACCCACATGGCTAGTTTCTGACCGCTCTGTTGTGGTTCATTTGTACTACAAAACATTGAGTGAGGTGGGCGGAGCCTATTTTTGCGCCTCAGTTGCGCACTTGTAATTGCAGAGCAAGCAGCAAGCTCCAACTCCGGTGGGCCCTTGTGGAAGTGTTGGGCCAAATCGAAGCTTTAACTCCGTTTTTCCAATTCCTGTGGCGAGGTGCAGGGGGTGTTTTTTCCGGATTGAAGCCTATTGTTTATCTGGTTTTTCACTGTAAAGGGTTAAGTGTCCCTTTCCTTGTTGGGCAAACTTAGCTGCATATTGTGGTTATTAATGCAAAAAATTTAAACGATTTGAGTATTTTTAAGCTGTTTTGCATAACGTGTATGCTTTTTTCCCCTTAAAGTCGCAGTACCGTTTTTTTAAGATTATTTTTTCACTAAAATAAAGTGTTTTCAAGCCTGTTTGTGTCATTACTAGCCTGTTTAACATGTCTGACATTGAGGAAAGCCAATCTTCAATGTGTTTTGAAGCCATTGTGGAACCCCCACTTAAAATGTGTCCCTCATGCACTGAAAGGGCAATTAATTGCAAAGAACATATTTTAGCTAATAAAAGTATGTCGCAGGATGATTCTCAGTCAGAAGGGAATCAGGTTATGCCATCTAATTCTCCCCAAGTGTCACAACCATTAACGCCAGCACAAGCGACGCCAAGTACTTCTAGTGCGTCTAATTCTTTCGCCCTGCAAGATATGGCCACAGTTATGAATACTACCCTCACAGAGGTATTATCTAAGCTGCCTGGGTTGCAGGGGAAGCGCAGTAGGTCCGGTGTGAGAGTAAATGCTGAGCCCTCTGACGCTTTATTAGCCATCTCCGATGTACCCTCAAAATGTTCTGAGTTGGGGGTGAGGGAATTGCTGTCTGAGGGAGAGATTTCTGAGATGTTCCCTCAGACGGATTCAGATATGACGGCTTTTAAATTTAAGCTAGAGCACCTCCGCCTGTTGCTCAGGGAGGTTTTAGCTACTCTGGATGATTGTGACCCTATTGTAGTTCCAGAGAAATTGTGTAAAATGGACAGATATCTAGAGGTCCCTGCCTACACTAATGTTTTTCCAGTCCCTAAGAGGATTTCGGACATTGTTGCTAAGGAGTGGGATAGACCAGGTATTCCCTTTTCTCCCCCTCCTACTTTTAAGAAAATGTTTCCCATATCAGACACCATGCGGGATTCGTGGCAGATGGCCCCTAAGGTGGAGGGAGCTATTTGTACCCTGGCTAAGCGTACAACGATACCTATTGAGGACAGTTGTGCTTTCAAAGATCCTATGGATAAAAAATTAGAGGGTCTCCTAAAGAAAATATTTATTCATCAGGGTTTTCTTCTCCAACCTATAGCGTGCATTGTTCCTGTAACTACTGCTGCTGCTTTTTGGTCGAGGCTCTAGAAGAGGCTCTTCAGGTTGAGACCCCATTAGATGATATTCTGGATAGAATTAGGGCTCTCAAGCTAGCTAATTCTTTCATTACAGATGCCGCTTTTCAACTGGCTAAATTAGCGGCAAAGAATTCAGGTTTTGCCATTTCAGCGCATAGAGCATTATGGCTTAAGTCCTGGTCTGCTGACGTGTCATCGAAATCTAAGCTTTTAGCCATCCCATTCAAGGGTAAGACCCTATTCGGGCCTGAACTGAAAGAGATTATTGCAGACATTACGGGAGGAAAAGGCCATGCCCTTCCTCAGGATAGGTCAAATAAGATGATGACCAAACAAAATAATTTTCGTTCCTTTCGAAACTTCAAAGGTGGTCCCTCTTCCCCTGCCGCAAAGCAGGAGGGGAACTTTGCTCAATCCAAGTCAGTCTGGAGACCTAACCAAACTTGGAACAAGGGTAAACAGGCCAAGAAGCCCGCTGCTGCCACCAAGACAGCATGAAGGGGCAGCCCCCTATCCGGGACCGGATCTAGTAGGGGGCAGACTTTCTCTCTTTGCTCAGGCTTGGGCAAGAGATGTTCAGGACTCCTGGGCTTTAGAAATCGTGACCCAGGGGTATTTTCTAGATTTCAAAGATTCTCCTCCAAAGGGGAGATTCCATCTTTCTCGATTGTCTGTAAACCAGACAAAAAGGAGACGTTCTTACGCTGTGTAGAAGACCTATATACCATGGGAGTTATATGCCCAGTTCCAAGATCAGAACAGGGGCAGGGGTTTTACTCCAATCTGTTTGTGGTTCCCAAAAAAGAGGGAACCTTCAGACCAATTTTAGATCTCAAGATCCTAAACAAATTCCTCAGAGTCCCATCCTTCAAGATGGAGACCATTCGGACTATTTTACCAATGATCCAGGAGGGTCAATATATAACCACCGTGGACTTAAAGGATGCGTATCTGCACATCCCTATCCACAAAGATCATTACCAGTTCCTCAGGTTCGCCTTTCTGGACAGGCATTACCAGTTTGTGGCTCTTCCCTTCGGGTTGGCCACGGCACCAAGAATCTTCACAAAGGTGCTAGGGTCCCTTCTGGCGGTTCTAAGGCCGCGGGGCATAGCAGTGGCGCCTTATCTAGACGATATCTTAATTCAGACGTCAACTTACCAACTAGCCAAATCTCACACAGACATCGTGTTGACTTTTCTAAGATCTCACGGGTGGAAGGTGAACGTAAAAAAGAGTTCACTTATCCCCCTCACAAGAGTTCCATTCCTGGGAACTCTAATTGATTCGGTAGACATGAACATTTTTCTGACGGAAGTCAGGAAATCAAAGATTTTAATCACCTGCCGAGCTCTTCATTCCATTCCTCGGCCGTCCGTGGCTCAGTGTATGGAGGCAATAGGACTAATGGTAGCGGCAATGGACATAGTTCATTTTGCTCGTTTGCATCTCAGACCACTGCAACTGTGCATGCTCAATCAGTGGAATGGGGATTATGCAAATTTATCTCCTCAGATAAATCTGGATCAAGAGACCAGGGATTCTCTTCTTTGGTGGTTGTCTCAGGATCATCTGTCCCAGGGAATGTGTTTCCGCAGGCCAGCATGGGTCATAGTGACGACGGACGTCAGCCTATTGGGCTGGGGTGCAGTCTGGAATTCCCTGAAAGCACAGTGAGTGTGGACTCAGGAGGCGGCTCTCCTCCCGATAAATATTCTAGAACTGAGAGCGATATTCAACGTGCTTCAGGCGTGGCCTCAGTTGGCTTCGGCCAGATTCCTAAGATTCCAGTCGGACAAAATCACGACTGTAGCATATATCAATCATCAGGGGGGAACAAAGAGTTCTCTAGCGATGATAGAGGTTTCCAAGATAATTCGATGGGCAGAGGCTCACTCTTGCCATCTATCAGCAATCTATATCCCAGGAGTGGAGAACTGGGAAGCGGATTTTCTAAGTCGTCAGACTTTTCATCCGGGGGAGGGGGAACTTCATCCGGAGGTGTTTGCACAATTGATTCATCAATGGAGCACACCAGAATTGGATCTGATGGCATCTCGTCAGAATGCCAAACTTCCTTGTTATGGGTCCAGATCAAGGGATCCTCATGCGGTACTGATAGATGCTCTAGCAGTACCTTGGTCGTTCAACCTGGCTTATGTGTTTCCACCATTTCCTCTCCTTCCTCGTCTGATCGCCAGAATCAAACAGGAGAGAGCTTCAGTGATTTTGATAGCACCTGCGTGGCCACGCAGGACTTGGTATGCAGATCTGGTGAACATGTCATCTCTACCACCGTGGACTATGCCACTGAGACAGGACCTTCTCATTCAAGGTCCGTTCCAGCATCCAAATCTAGTTTCTCTGCGGCTGACTGCCTGGAGATTGAACGCTTGATTTTATCCAAGCGGGGATTCTCTGAGTCAGTCATAGATACCTTTATTCAGGCTTGAAAGCCTGTCACTAGGAAAATTTATCATAAGATATGGCGTAAATATCTTTATTGGTGCGAATCCAAAGGCTACTCATGGAGTAAGATCATGATTCCTAGGATTTTGTCCTTTCTACAAGGATTGGAGAAGGGATTATCCGCTAGTTCCTTAAAGGGACAGATATCTGCTTTGTCAATTTTACTGCACAAGCGTTTGGCAGATGTTCCAGACGTTCAGTCGTTCTGTCAGGCTTTAGTTAGAATCAAGCCTGTGTTTAAACCTGTTGCTCTGCCATGGAGTTTGAATTTAGTTCTTAAAGTTCTTCAAGGGGTTCCGTTTGAACCTATGCATTCCATAGATATTAAGCTTCTATCTTGGAAAGTTCTGTTTTTAGTTGCTATCTCTTCGGCTCGAAGAGTTTCTGAACTATCTGCATTGCAATGCGACTCGCCTTATCTTGTTTTCCATGCTGATAAGGTAGTTTTGCGTACCAAACCTGGATTCCTTCCTAAGGTTGTTACTAATAAGAATATTAATCAGGAAATTGTTGTTCCTTCCCTGTGTCCTAATCCTTCCTCTAAGAAGGAGCATCTGTTGCACAACTTGGAGGTGGTTCGTGCTTTGAAGTTTTACTTGCAAGCGACCAAAGATTTCCGTCAAACATCTTCTCTGTTTGTTGTCTATTCTGGAAAGCGTAGAGGTCAAAAAGCTACGGCTACCTCTCTTTCTTTTTGGCTGAAAAGCATCATCCGTTTGACATTCGAGACTGCTGGACAGCAGCCTCCTGAAAGAATTACAGCTCACTCTACTAGAGCGGTGGCTTCCACATGGGCTTTTAAAAATGATGCTTCTGTTGAACAGATTTGTAAGGCCGCGACTTGGTCTTCACTTCATACCTTTTCCAAATTTTACAAATTTGATACTTTTGCTTCTTCGGAGGCTATTTTTGGGAGAAAAGTTCTTCAAGCAATGGTGCCTTCTGTTTAGGCATTTGTCTTGTCCCTCCCATTCATCCGTGTCCTATAGCTTTGGTATTGTATCCCACAAGTAAAGGATGAATCCGTGGACTCGTCGTACCTTATAGAAGAAAAGTAAATTTATGCTTACCTGATAAATTGGTTGCTTCTGTGGTACGACGAGTCCACGGCCCGCCCTGTCATTTTAACACAGATTATATTTTTTTGATTTAAACTTCAGTCACCTCTGCACCTTTTAGTTTCTCCTTTTTCTTCCTGTACCTTCGGTCGAATGACTGGGGGGTGGAGCTAAGGGAGGAGCTATATAGACAGCTCTGCTGTGGTGCTCTTTGCCACTTCCTGTTAGCAGGAGGATAATATCCCACAAGTAAAGGATGAATCCGTGGACTCATCGTACCATAGAAGAAACCAATTTATCAGGTAAGCATAAATTTACTTTTTCTTCCAGTGTCATTCAATTGTAACAATTGAAAATGGAAGTAAAAATAAAATTAAAAAAGTGCCCATATGAAAGTGAAATAAGTAAAATGAAACTGAAAATATCAGTAATCGTGTACTAAATGAAAAAGTAGTGCATCAATATTAGTGTAATCTCATTAGCTATTGGTAACTAACTGGTAGCCTAAGTGTAATGTACTCACAGTGTGTACCTTATGATATGTGGACTGTGATGACAATGTGAAGGTGAATGGGTGCTCTAGTGTGTGGAAATGTATTTAAATGTGAAAATGGAGTGTGAATGAATGTTGTGGTGATAAATAGGTTGTGTAAAAATCCTATCAAAATGATTTGGTTGTGTTTGTGTGTTCATGGGACCTAAAGGTGTATGTTCATGTGATTATTGAATTACTAATATATGATTTGGTAATGTTTTTTATAAAATTGGAACGAAATATCGTGGTTAAGTATATAAATCACTCTGACTTTTGGTGTGTTACTAAGTGTCAAAATAGATAGAAATGTGTAAGTATGTAAATCTGATGGTTTGTCTGCATTGTCTTTGGATAAGAGATAATGTGAAATATGATATGTATTTGTTAGTTGAATGCCGCTAGATCTAGATTGGCATTTAAACCAGATGGATGTAGAGTTTTCGATTTGAAAATCCAATATGTTTCACGTTGTCTTAATTTATTTAACCTGTTGAAGTCAGATGACTTTGGTACAAAATATATGGGGTGATATTTGAAAATGTGAGGATTACCATTATGTTTTTGTAAACAGTGGTTGGGGATAATGTGCTTGATTTAGATTTTTTTGCAATTCTTGCAGTTACGATAATGTTCACCCCATCGGATTCTGATCTTCCTAGAAGTGCGACCTACATATTGTAGGCCGCAAAAACATTCTATTAAATATACCACAAAAAGGGAGTCACAGTTGAAGAAACCTTCAATTGGAAATGATTCCCCGGTAGTTGATGATTTAAAAGTTTTTGTGCCAGATTTAATGAATTTGCAAGAATTGCATCCTGTTTTTCCACATTTATAAACTTCCTGAAGACCAAAAATACCTTTATTATATTTGTTTGTTTCTTTGATTTTTAGTTTGACGTGTTTGACTATTTTAATGGGAGCTAGTTTATTCCTCAGAGTAGGTGCTCTTCTATAAACTACCCTGGGCTTATATTTAACAAAACTTTTGAGAATGGGATCTCTTTGTATAATGTACCAATGTTTATTCAGTATTTGTTGCATTTTGTCAAAGTTATTGTTATATTGAGTAATAAACATAATGTTCCCCTGGTTATCCGCTGACTCCAAAGTGGGACTCAGTCTCTTTTTACTCTGTAGTATTTGGTTTCTATCCAAATTTTTTGTTCTAACAAGAGCTTGATCTAATAAACTAGGGGGATATCCTTTATCTATGAATCTGTTGTATAAAATTTGGCTCTGTTCTAAAAAGGTCTTAAGTTCTGTGCAATTCCTCCTTATCCGTCTAAACTGGCTATATGGAACATTATGAATCCAACTTCTGTGGTGATTACTATGATATTATAGAAAACTATTACAGTCTACATCTTTAAAAAAGGTTTTGGATATTATCGTGTTGTTAGGGCCCCAACTGAGAATGAGGTCTAGATATTCTATGACATGTGTTTGTATATTGGCAGTGAAATTGATGCCCATATTATTTTGATTGAGGTGTGTAATGAACCGGTCTGCTGAGGGTCTGTCCCCATCCCAAATAAAAATAAGGTTATCAATGTATCGGCCATAGAAGACCAGGCTCACCCCAAAGTCTGCGTGATATATGTATCTCTCTTCGAATAAACCCATGAAGAGATTTGCAAAACTGGGGGCGAACCTGGTCCCCATGGCCGTACCTTTGGTTTGTAAATAAAAACGGTCTTGGGATATGAAATAATTGTGTTGCAAAATGTAAAAAATGCTTTCCAAAATGAATGTTCTTTGTACATTAGGTATGTATGGGTCTTGTTCCAAGAAATGAGATACTGCTGAAACTCCTAAATCGTGTGTTATATTGGAATACAAAGAACTGACATCACATGTAATCCATAATGTATTTCTGTCCATAATTGGAATATCATTAATTAATTGTAGAAGGTGAGTGTAATGAAATAACACATTTCTGTAAAAACTGATCAATGTTATATGATAAGTTATCAGTTAAATTACCAATTCCCGCAATGATTGGTCGTCCGGGGGGATTGGATCTGTCTTTGTGTATTTTGGGTAAATGGTAATAGTGAGCTATGCCAGGATTAGATATTTTTAAAAAGTCTTTTTCGTTCTTATTAAGGATCCACTGGGAAGCTCCTTTGTCAACCAGTGTATGATATGTTTGTAAATATAAGATCCTGTAGTAATTTTCAACCCCTAAAATTCTGTCTGCTTCTCTGATGTAATCCTCAAGGTTTTGTATAATGATCCCCCCCCCCCTCCCTTATCCGTATCCCAAATAATGTCAGGGTTACTTTGTAAACTATGTAATGCTTTTTTATGTCTGTAAAATGAGATATCTTTTTTTCTAGTTACGGATTTGAACATTTTTGCAAGATCCTCCAAAACCATATTTTGATATAATTCTATATATTTATTATCTGTATTGGTGGGATTGAAATTGGATTTATTTTTCACAGAAGTGTGTATATAATCTGTCTATTTGCTGGCATAGTGTCTGTCAATATCAACTGGGATTCTGTAGTGTCATGATTACTGGCTTTCAGTTTTTTGTTGGCGAAATATTTTTGTAAAGTTGTTTACATATACAAATAAATCAAAGATCTTGGGGGAATTGGGTGGACAAAAGGACAGTCCCTTTTTTAATATCCTTTTCTCTTCATTGGATAATGGATAGGATGAAAGATTGAATATACCCTGATCTAGTCTGGATAGTTTCTCTTTCTTGGCGGCAATGGATCTGCCTCTGGCGCATCATTTTCTTGCATATGTGGTCTTTTTATAGATCGCATCGGAATTTCATCTGTCCTTGCAGTTTGGCCTATCCCTAAAAAAGGGAATGCTGGAATGCTGCATGTTATCTTGATTATATATCCAATTGTGATTTGTTTGAGGGTTGTGATTGGGTAATCTGGTTTTGTATAATTGAGTGTTATAATTTTTGTGATCGTATGAAATTGGACTATTGTCCTGTATGCGTGATCTGTTATGATTATAAGGTACCCATAAATGTTCATTCTGGGTAGGGTAATGTAATCTTTTATGCTGCTGTGCTTGAGTGGTTTGGTAAGATGTGGAGGGCAGATGTGATTGAGTGTTGTTTTTGTATGAGTGCTGGTCCCTGGATTGGTTATTACGATAGTGCTGTGGCTTGGCTTCTATCCGTGAGTTATGGATTTGATTTTTGTATGTGTGAGTGTTATTAGGATAGGTTTCGTGTTTGTGATCCACCACCTGTGGTGTTCTGTGATGTGAATCTCGAGGTGGGTGTCTATATTCAGGTGAACATCTTGTATTTGTGGTTCCTACCATATTGAACCATTTTCCATCCTTGTGGATTGTGGTGGGAGAATGTATCTTTGTGATTTGTGTTTTCTTTACGGTTGAATGTGTAAACGCAATCATTGGTGTAATCTTTGTGATCCCTTTGCAGTTTTTTGTTCTTGTTGTTAACTATATTCTCTTGAAATCTGTCTGTGTGTTCGTTAATATCTTTCAATATTTTACTATAATCTGGATTTTGTTGATATATCCGGAGGTCTCCAAAGCATAAAGAAAAACCAGCGAGCCTCCAGGAAAAGGTAAAAAAAACTTTATTATATTTCCATTAGGAATAACAATGAGAATAAGGTAAAAACTGCATGACAAGCAGTGCTGTCAGCCTTTCATCTGACGCGTTTCGGCTAGAATGCCTTAATCGTACCCTGAGGTCTGTTTGACTTTTTTCAATGTTGGTGCTACTCTGGCTATATAATTTTCGCCTATGATCTATTAGAATCTTCATTAAACTAAATGAACATTCATTCAGAGCATCATACCAATCAATTATACAAAACCAGATTACCCAATTTACAACCCTCAAACACATCACAATTGGATATATAATCAAGATAACACGCAGCATTCCAGCGCACATTTCGAACAATTTGAACACCAGAACAGATTTAGCCCTCTTACATCATCAAGAGATCTGGAGAGTCCAAGTACCAGTGACACCCCACCCCACCCTTTTTTAGGTATACAGATTTAGCCCTCTTACATCATCAAGAGATCTGGAGAGTCCAAGTACCAGTGACACCCCACCCCACCCTTTTTTAGGTATAGGCCAAACTGCAAGGACAGATGCAATTCCAATGCAATCTATATATACAAGAAAACGAGGCGCCAGAGGCAGATCCATTGCCGCCTTGAAAGAGAAACTATCCAGACTATATCAGGGTATATTCAATCTTTCATCCTATCCATTATCCAATGAAGATAAAATGATATTAAAAAAGGGACTGTCCTTTTGTCTACCCAATTCCCCCAAGATCTTTGATTTATTTGTAGATGTAAACAGCTTTACTCGTAAACTAACTTTACAAAAATATTTCGCCAACAAGAAACTGAAAGCCAGTAATCATGACACTACAGAATCCCAGTTGATATTGACAGACACTATGTCAGCAAATAGACAGACTCCATGTGTCACATCTAATATTGAGAATCTCGCAACCCATCTTTTTAATGATTATATACACACTTCTGTGAAAAATAAATCCAATTTCAATCCCACCAATACAGATAATAAATATATAGAATTATATCAAAATATGGTTTTGGAGGATCTTGCAAAAATGTTCAAATCCGTAACTAGAAAAAAAGATATCTCATTTTACAGACATAAAAAAGCATTACATAGTTTACAAAATAACCCTAACATCATTATTCGGGATGCGGATAAGGGAGGGGGGATCATTATACAAAACCTTGAGGATTACATCAGAGAAGCAGACAGAATTTTAGGGGATGAAAATTACTACAGGATCTTGCCCAAGGATCCAACCCCGTTATTTTAACAAACATATCATACACTGGTTGACAAAGGAGCTTCCCTGGGGATCCTTAATAAGAACGATAAAGACTTTTTAAAAATATCTAATCCTGGCATAGCTCACTATTACCATTTACCCAAAATACACAAAGACAGATCCAATCCCCCCGGACGACCAATCATTGCGGGAATTAGTAATTTAATTTATAACTTATCATATTACATTGATCAGTTTTTACAGAAATTTGTTATTTCATTGCCCTCATATTTTAGGGATAGCACTCACCTTTTACAATTAATTAATGATATTCCAATTATGGACAGAAATACATTATGGATTACATGTGATGTCAGTTCTTTGTATTCCAATACAACAGACAATTTAGGAGTTTCAGCAGTATCTCATTTCTTGGAACAAGACCCATATTTACCTAATGTACAAAGAAAATTAATTTTGGAAAGCATGTTTTACATTTTGCAACACAATTATTTCATATACCAAGACCGTTTGGATTTACAAACCAAAGGTATGGCCATGGGGACCAGGTTCGCCCCCAGTTTTGCAAATCTCTTCATGGGTTTATTCGAAGAGAGATACATATATCACGCAGACTTTGGGGCGAGCCTGGTCTTCTATGGCCGATACATTGATGACCTTATTTTTATTTGGGATGGGGACAGACCCTCAGCAGACCGGTTCATTACACACCTCAATCAAAATAATATGGGCATCAATTTCACTGCCAATATACAAACACATGTCATAGAATATCTAGACCTCATTCTCAGTTGGGGCCCTAACAACACGATAATATCCAAAACCTTTTTTAAAGATGTAGACAGTAATAGTTTTCTAGAATATCATAGTAATCACCACAGACGTTGGATTCATAATGTTCCATATAGCCAGTTTAGACGGATAAGGAGAAATTTCACAGAACTTAACACCTTTTTAGAACAGAGCCAAATTTTATACAACAGATTCATAGAGAGAGGTCTATTAGATCAAGCTCTTGTTGGAACAAAACATTTGGATAGAAACCAAATACTACAGAGTAAAAAGAGACTGAGTCCCACTTTGGAGTCAGCGGATAACCAGGGGAACATTATGTTTATTACTCAATATAACAATAACTTTTACAAAATGCAACAAATACTGAATAAACATTGGTACATTATACAAAGAGATCCCATTCTCAAAAGTATCGTTAAAGATAAGGCCAGAGTAGTTTATAGAAGAGCACCTACTCTGAGGAATAAACTAGCTCCCAGTAAAATAGTCAAACACGTCAAACTAAAAATCAAAGAAACAAACAAATATAATAAAGGTATTTCTTCTGTTATGTGTGATCAGTCCACGGGTCATCATTACTTCTGGGATATTATCTGCTCCCCTACAGGAAGTGCAAGAGGATTCACCCAGCAGAGTTGCTATATAGCTCCTCCCCTCTACGTCACCCCCAGTCATTCTCTTGCACCCAAAGACTAGATAGGAGGTGTGAGAGGACTATGGTGATTATACTTAGTTTTTATAACTTCAATCAAAAGTTTGTTATTTTACAATAGCACCGGAGCGTGTTATTACTTCTCTGGCAGAGTTTGAAGAAGAATCTACCAGAGTTTTTCTTATGATTTTAACCGGAGTAGTTAAGATCATATTGCTGTTTCTCGGCCATCTGAGGGAGGTAAAAGCTTCAGATCAGGGGACAGCGGGCAGTTGAATCTGCATTGAGGTATGTAGCAGTTTTTATTTTCTGAATGGAATTGATGAGAAAATCCTGCCATACCGTTATAATGACATGTATGTATACTCTACACTTCAGTATTCTGGGGATGGTATTTCACCGGAATTACTCTGTAAAAGTACATTAAACCTTTTAATAGGTATTTAATTCATGTTAAACGTTTTTGCTGGAATGTAGAATCGTTTGCATTTCTGAGGTACTGAGTGAATAAATATTTGGGCATTATTTTTCCACTTGGCAGTTTGCTTGTTTTGATTATGACAGTTTCGTTTCTCTCTCACTGCTGTGTGTGAGGGGGAGGGGCCGTTTTTGGCGCTCTTTGCTACGCATCAAAAATTTCCAGTCAGTTACTCTTGTATTTTCTGCATGATCCGGTTCATCTCTAACAGAACTCAGGGGTCTTCAAACTTCTTTGAAGGGAGGTAGATTCTCTCAGCAGAGCTGTGAGACTTATGTAGTGACTGTGTTTTAAAACGTTGCTCTGTGATTTTTATGTTTAAAATTTGATTAGTGTTACTTTACTAATGGGAACAAACCTTTGCTAACAAGTTGTGTTGTTTTTAAAGAGTGATGCTATAACTGTTTTTCAGTTCATTATTTCAACTGTCATTTAATCGTTTAGTGCTTCTTTGAGGCACAGTACGTTTTTGTTAAATAAGATTGTAACCAAGTTGCATGTTTATTGCTAGTGTGTTAAACATGTCTGATTCAGAGGAAGATACCTGTGTCATTTGTTCCAATGCCAAGGTGGAGCCCAATAGAAATTTATGTACTAACTGTATTGATGCTACTTTAAATAAAAGCCAATCTGTACAAATTGAACAAATTTCACCAAACAGCGAGGGGAGAGTTATGCCGTCTAACTCGCCTCACGTGTCAGTACCTGCGTCTCCCGCCCGGGAGGTGCGTGATATTATGGCGCCTAGTACATCTGGGCAGCCATTACAGATAACATTACAAGATATGGCTACTGTTATGACTGAAGTTTTGGCTAAGTTACCAGAACTAAGAGGCAAGCGTGATCACTCTGGGGTGAGAACAGAGTGCGCTGATAATTCTAGGGCCATGTCTGATACTGCGTCACAGCTTGCAGAGCATGAGGACGGAGAACTTCATTCTGTAGGTGACGGTTCTGATCCAAGCAGATTGGATTCAGATATTTCAAATTTTAAATTTAAATTGGAAAACCTCCGTGTATTACTAGGGGAGGTCTTAGCGGCTCTTAACGATTGTAACACTGTTGCAATACCAGAGAAGATGTGTAGGTTGGATAAATACTTTGCGGTACCGGCGAGTACTGACGTTTTTCCTATACCTAAGAGATTAACTGAAATTGTTACTAAGGAGTGGGATAGACCCGGTGTGCCGTTCTCACCCCCTCCAATATTTAGAAAGATGTTTCCAATAGACGCCACCACACGGGACTTATGGCAAACGGTCCCTAAGGTGGAGGGAGCAGTTTCTACTTTAGCTAAGCGCACCACTATCCCGGTGGAGGATAGCTGTGCTTTTTCAGATCCTATGGATAAAAAATTAGAGGGTTACCTTAAGAAAATGTTTGTTCAACAAGGTTTTATATTGCAACCCCTTGCATGCATCGCGCCGATTACGGCTGCGGCAGCATTTTGGATTGAGTCTCTGGAAGAGAACCTTAGTTCCGCTACGCTGGACGACATTACGGACAGGCTTAGAGTCCTTAAACTAGCTAATTCATTCATTTCGGAGGCCGTAGTACATTTAACCAAACTTACGGCTAAGAATTCAGGATTCGCCATTCAGGCACGTAGGGCGCTGTGGCTAAAATCCTGGTCGGCTGATGTAACTTCTAAGTCCAAATTACTTAATATACCTTTCAAGGGGCAAACTTTATTTGGGCCCGGTTTGAAAGAAATTATCGCTGACATTACAGGAGGTAAGGGCCACGCTCTACCTCAAGACAAAGCCAAAGCTAAGGCTAGACAGTCTAATTTTCGTCCCTTTCGGAATTTCAAAGCAGGTGCAGCATCAACTTCCACTGCACCAAAACAGGAAGGAGCTGTTGCTCGTTACAGACAAGGCTGGAAACCTAACCAGTCCTGGAATAAGGGCAAGCAGGCCAGAAAACCTGCTGCTGCCCCTAAGACAGCATGAACCGAGGGCCCCCGATCCGGGACCGGATCTAGTGGGGGGCAGACTCTCTCTCTTCGCCCAGACTTGGGCAAGAGATGTCCAGGATCCCTGGGCGCTAGAGATCATATCTCAGGGATACCTTCTAGACTTCAAATTATCTCCCCCAAGAGGGAGATTTCATCTGTCAAGGTTGTCAACAAACCAAATAAAGAAAGACGCGTTTCTACGCTGTGTACAAGATCTATTATTAATGGGAGTGATCCATCCGGTTCCGCGGTCGGAACAAGGACAAGGGTTTTACTCAAACCTGTTTGTGGTTCCCAAAAAAGAGGGAACTTTCAGGCCAATCTTGGATTTAAAGATCCTAAACAAATTCCTAAGAGTTCCATCGTTCAAAATGGAAACTATTCGGACAATCTTACCCATGATCCAAAAGGGTCAGTACATGACCACAGTGGATTTAAAGGATGCTTACCTTCACATACCGATTCACAAAGATCATTACCGGTATCTAAGGTTTGCCTTCTTAGACAGGCATTACCAGTTTGTAGCCCTTCCATTCGGATTGGCTACGGCTCCAAGAATCTTCACAAAGGTTCTGGGTGCCCTTCTAGCGGTTCTGAGACCGCGAGGAATTTCGGTAGCTCCGTACCTAGACGACATTCTGATACAAGCTTCAAGTTTTCAAACTGCCAAGTCTCATACAGAGTTAGTTCTGGCATTTCTAAGGTCGCATGGATGGAAAGTGAACGAAAAGAAGAGTTCTCTCTTGCCTCTCACAAGAGTTCCATTCTTGGGGACTCTTATAGATTCTGTAGAAATGAAGATTTATCTGACAGAAGACAGATTAACAAAGCTTCTAAATGCATGCCGTGTCCTTCATTCCATTCAACTCCCGTCAGTAGCTCAATGCATGGAGGTGATCGGCTTAATGGTAGCAGCAATGGACATAGTACCCTTTGCACGCCTACATCTCAGACCGCTGCAATTGTGCATGCTGAGTCAGTGGAATGGGGATTACTCAGATTTGTCCCCCACTCTGAATCTGGATCAAGAGACCAGAAACTCTCTTCTATGGTGGCTTTCTCGGCCACATCTGTCCAGGGGGATGCCGTTCAGCAGGCCGGACTGGACAATTGTAACAACAGACGCCAGCCTTCTAGGTTGGGGCGCTGTCTGGAATTCTCTGAAGGCTCAGGGACAATGGAGTCAGGAGGAAAGTCTCCTGCCAATAAACATTCTGGAATTGAGAGCAGTTCTCAATGCCCTTCTAGCTTGGCCCCAGTTAAAGACTCGGGGGTTCATCAGGTTTCAGTCGGACAACATCACGACTGTAGCTTACATCAACCATCAGGGAGGGACAAGAAGCTCCCTAGCAATGATAGAAGTATCAAAGATAATTCGCTGGGCAGAGTCTCACTCTTGCCACCTGTCAGCAATCCACATCCCGGGAGTGGAGAACTGGGAGGCGGATTTCTTGAGTCGCCAGACTCTTCATCCGGGGGAGTGGGAACTTCATCCGGAGGTCTTTGCCCAAATACTTCGACGTTGGGGCAAACCAGAGATAGATCTCATGGCGTCTCGCCAGAACGCCAAACTTCCTCGCTACGGATCCAGATCCAGGGATCCGGGAGCGGTTCTGATAGATGCTTTGACAGCACCTTGGAACTTCAGGATGGCTTATGTGTTTCCACCCTTCCCGCTGCTTCCTCGATTGATTGCCAAGATCAAACAGGAGAGGGCATCAGTGATTCTAATAGCGCCTGCATGGCCGCGCAGGACTTGGTATGCAGATCTAGTGGACATGTCATCCTGTCCGCCTTGGTCTCTACCTCTAAGACAGGACCTTCTGATTCAGGGTCCATTCAAACATCAAAGTCTAACTTCTCTGAAGCTGACTGCTTGGAAATTGAACGCTTGATTTTATCAAAACGTGGTTTTTCTGAGTCGGTTATTGATACCCTGATACAGGCTAGGAAGCCTGTTACCAGAAAGATTTACCATAAAATATGGCGTAAATACCTATACTGGTGTGAATCCAAAGATTACTCCTGGAGTAAGGTTAGGATTCCTAGGATATTGTCTTTTCTACAAGAAGGTTTAGAAAAGGGTTTATCGGCTAGCTCATTAAAGGGACAGATCTCAGCTCTGTCCATCTTGTTACACAGGCGTCTGTCAGAAAATTCAGACATCCAGGCCTTTTGTCAGGCTTTAGCTAGGATCAAGCCTGTGTTTAAAACTGTTGCTCCGCCATGGAGTTTAAACTTAGTTCTTAACGTTTTACAGGGTGCTCCGTTTGAACCCCTTCATTCCATTGATATAAAATTGTTATCTTGGAAAGTTCTATTTTTAATGGCTATTTCCTCGGCTCGAAGAGTCTCTGAGTTATCAGCCCTACATTGTGATTCTCCTTATCTGATCTTTCACTCAGACAAGGTAGTTCTGCGTACTAAACCTGGGTTCTTACCTAAGGTTGTCTCTAACAGGAATATCAATCAAGAGATTGTTGTTCCATCCTTGTGTCCACATCCTTCTTCAAAGAAGGAACGTCTTCTACACAATCTGGATGTAGTTCGTGCCCTCAAGTTCTACTTGCAGGCAACTAAAGATTTTCGCCAAACTTCTTCCCTGTTTGTCGTTTATTCTGGACAGAGGAGAGGTCAAAAAGCTTCTGCTACCTCTCTCTCTTTTTGGCTTCGTAGCATAATACGTTTAGCCTATGAGACTGCTGGACAGCAGCCTCCTGAAAGAATTACAGCTCATTCCACTAGAGCTGTGGCTTCCACTTGGGCCTTTAAGAATGAGGCCTCTGTTGAACAGATTTGCAAGGCTGCAACTTGGTCTTCGCTTCATACTTTTTCCAAATTTTACAAATTTGACACCTTTGCTTCTTCGGAGGCTATTTTTGGGAGAAAGGTTCTTCAGGCAGTGGTTCCTTCTGTATAATGAGCCTGCCTATCCCTCCCGTCATCCGTGTACTTTTGCTTTGGTATTGGTATCCCAGAAGTAATGATGACCCGTGGACTGATCACACATAACAGAAGAAAACATAATTTATGCTTACCTGATAAATTCCTTTCTTCTGTTGTGTGATCAGTCCACGGCCCGCCCTGTTTTTTAAGGCAGGTAAATATTTTTTAAATTATAATTCAGTCACCACTACACCCTTGGCTTCTCCTTTCTCGTTGGTCTTTGGTCGAATGACTGGAGGTGACGTAGAGGGGAGGAGCTATATAGCAACTCTGCTGGGTGAATCCTCTTGCACTTCCTGTAGGGGAGCAGATAATATCCCAGAAGTAATGATGACCCGTGGACTGATCACACAACAGAAGAAAGGAATTTATCAGGTAAGCATAAATTATGTTTTTTGGTCTTCAGGGAGTTTATAAATGCGGAAAAACAGGATGCAATTCTTGCAAATTCATTAAATCTGACACAAAAACTTTTAAATCATCAACTACCGGGGAATCATTTCCTATTGAAGGTTTCTTCAACTGTGACTCCCTTTTTGTGGTATATTTAATAGAATGTTTTTGCGGCCTACAATATGTAGGTCGCACTTCTAGGAAGATCAGAATCCAATGGGGTGAACATTATCATAACTGCAAGAATTGCAAACAAATCAAAATCAAGCACAGTATCCCCAACCACTGTTTACAAAAACATCATGATAATCCTCACATTTTCAAATATCACCCCATAGATTTTGTACCAAAGTCATCTGACTTCAACAAGTTAAATAAATTAGGACAACGTGAAACATATTGGATTTTCAAATTGAAAACTCTACATCCATCTGGTTTAAATGCCAATCTAGATCTAGCGGCATTCAACTAACAAATACATATCATATTTCACATTATCTCTTATCCAAAGTCAATGCAGACAAACCATCAGATTTACATACTTACACATTTCTATCTACACTTAGTAACACACCAAAAGACAGAGTGATTTATATACTTAACCACAATATTTCGTTCCAATTTTATAAAAAACATTAACAAATCATATATTAGTAATTCAATAATCACATGAACATACACCTTTAGGTCCCATGAACACACAAACACAACCAAATCATTTTGATAGGATTTTTACACAACCCATTTATCACCACAACATTCATTCACACTCCATTTTCACATTTAAATACATTTCCACACACTAGAGCACCCATTCACCTTCACATTGTCATTACAGTCCACATATCATAAGGTACACACTGTGAGTACATTACACTTAGGCTACCAGTTAGTTACCAATAGCTAATGAGATTACACTAATATTGATGCACTACTTTTTCATTTAGTACACGATTACTGATATTTTCAGTTTCATCTTACTTATTTCACTTTTATGTGGGCACTTTTTAAATTTTATTTTTACTTCCATTTTCAATTGTTACAATTGAATGACACTGGAAGAAAAGTTTTTTTTTGTGATCAAATGGCCCATTTCCTAGCACATATTTATTTATATTTGAATAATCTGTCCTTACACAAATCATACTATATAGGGTACTCCTTTTGCCATACACATAATTATAGGTTACAAAATATTGTTTCCTTGTTAATAACAGATAGGAAAACGCATCTTTTACACACCCTAAAAATATGAAAAAATTTAGACTAAAAATTGATTCTCTGTAATACAGACAATCACAAAGGTATGTTTGAAGAAAGTTATGTTTGTTTCTCAGTTACATAACTAATGCTCTTTAAAGGGATATTCCAGTGGCTTTTTTCTTTTTCTTTTTTCAAATCATTAATTTAAAAAAATATGCTTTCTAATTTATTTTATTTAAAAATTATTTCTACTTTCTTCACTATATAATTTTTATAATTCCTTCCTTTCCACTGCCCTTTTTTTTTTGGCTTCAGCCAATGTCTTTGATCGTATTCATATACGATCATGAATGCTGTTATGCACGAGCATTACGTGCGTGCGTGTTGTATTCAGTCCCTTCCAATTTCACTTAATTTCCCTCAGGTTTCTTTTCATGAGGCAGCTTCCTGGCGCCGCTGCATTTTCTATCAGCTTGCGGCTGTATGCTTTTGTTGAAAGGGTCAGTAAACCTTAAAAATAATGTTATATAATTCTGCACTATGTGCAGATTTATATAACATTATATTAGCCAAACTTTGTAAATCATATTCCCTTTTTATTTTGTAAAAATACAGCTGTTTTACAGACCCACTCTCTGTATTCTGCTGAGCGGGTCTGTTGTTTTTACTGAGCGCATCGGGCCAGCTGTTTAGTCACAGCCCGGCCCGACCGCGCCATTAGACACAGTGCAGCTCGCTCCTGCTCTGTCAGACAGAGCAGGAGCGAGCTGCACTGTGTCTAATGGCGCGGTCGGGCCGGGCTGTGACTATACAGCTGGCCCGATGCGCTCAGTAAAAACAACAGACCCGCTCAGCAGAGTGCAGAGAGCGGGTCTGTAAAACAGCTGTATTTTTACAAAATAAAAAGGGAATATTATGATTTACAAAGTTTGGCTAATATAATGTTATATAATTCTGCACATAGTGCAGAATTATATAACATTATTTTTAAGGTTTACTGTCCCTTTAAATAGAGCAATAAGATAATTAGTCAGACATATAATATATTTCTCTCAAAGAAAAATCTCTTTTAAAATATACATTAGTTGGTCAATTGCAGACACCCGCAATCTTGTAGTCTAATAATTCCAACATCAAGAACACAGGAGTCTCTCATGAGGTCTAATATGACTAAGAAATTATGCAATTCATTATATACCTAGAACAGTCCCTGTTAGTTTTTGTTCTAAGACATTCTGCATGCATTTTTTTGCCGTGCGATAGAGAGCAATCCATGTAATCAAAGAGTTCAAACCATTAGAGATAATAGCTCCATTTGATATTTCCTTACTTATGTATATGTTTTATTCAACACATATAGGGTTAAATTATTTTCACGAATACTGAATGAGGAATATCTAAGACAAAGTCCAATCAAATGGTTCTCTCACGCACAGATACAATTAATGTTACTATTGGTTCTTTTTAATTGTGACAACTTCCGTTTTTGATACTTACACATGTATTTAATGATGACGCTGTTTATTCAATTTGTATTGCCTGAGGAAACGACCAGTTTATACGGTCGAGAAACACGTTGCAGTGACAAGAATAAAGCACTTTTCTTCTTCAAGATACGACGAGTCCACGGATTTCATCCTTATGCAATATTATCCTCCTGCTAACAGGAAGTGGCAAAGAGCACCACAGCAGAGCTGTATATATAGCTCCTCCCTTTCCCTCCACCCCCAGTCATTCTCTTTGCCTATGCTAGTATTAGGAAGGGTAAAGTGAAAGAGGTGTTAAAATGATAGTTTTTAGTTTCTTCAATCAAGAAGTTTGTTATTTTAAAATGGTACCGGTGAGTACTATTTTTCTCAGGCAGGATATAGAAGAAGATTTCTGCCTTGAGGTTGATGATCTTAGCAAAAGTCACTAAGATCCATGTTGGTTCCCACATAGATGCTGAGGAGTGCAAGAGGAATCTTCAGTGTGGGGAACGTTTTCAATCAGCATTGAGGTATGTGCAGTCATTTATTTCTGAAGAGACTATGGTATATCAGAATTGGCTGACATAGTTCCCAGGTTGGGAAGGGGTAAGCAATAGACCTATATATCAGGGTGGTACTGAAATCCTGTGTAAATTATCATTGTTACAAATGCAGGGCTTATTGCAGCAGCATGGTTAAGACACTGGGGCAGCGTAACGTTTTTTTATTATATAAAAGTTTTTATGGCTGGTTATGTTGCGTTGTGCTGGGGGTTCACATGGCTATATTTATAATGTTTTACGTATATAACCCACATGGCTGGTTAAACCGATTTCCATGCGGTTGTTGAGGCTGTTAGCACATCGCTTATGTTGGGCGGGGCCTAATTTTCACGCTTCAAATGCGCAGTTTCTGAAGTGAAAGTAGCAGCCATCAGCTCCGGTTGGGCCCAGACTTAGGGGTTATTGTCCGGAGCGATATCGGATCGTTTGTCAATTCCCTAGGGGCAGGTAGGCACCACAGCAGAGCTGTGGCGAGGTGCAGAGGCATTTTTGTAATAATTTTGTACATAATGTTTTTGCCTTCATTTAACCTGTATTAGAGGTTTAATTTGTCCTTTTTACTTGTGGTGCAATATCCGACTGCTATGTAGGATATATTCAATTTAAATTGAGCAGTTTAATAACTCAGTAAGCAAATTTGGAAAAAAGTGTGCGCTTTTTTATTTCTTAAAGGCACAGTACCCGTTTTTGCTGAAGTTGTTTTCATTAACATAATAAAGAGTTAACGACTTGTGTGGTTATTACTAGCCTGTTCAACATGTCTGACATTGAAGAAAGTCAGTGTTCTATGTTGAAAGTGTGTCTAAGGATGATTCTCAGTCTGAAGGGAATCAGGATATGCCATCCAATTCTCCCCAAGTGTCACAACCTTTAACGTCCACTCAAGCGAAGCCAAGTACTTCTAGTGCGTCTAATTCTTTTACTCTGCAAGATATGGCTGCAGTTATGTCAACTACCCTTACAGAGGTATTATCTAAACTGCCAGTTTTGCAGGGTAAACACAGTAGGTCAGGTATTAATGTGAATACTGAATCCTCTGATGCCTTATTGGCCATTTCCGATGTGCCCTCTCAGTACTCTGATTTGGGGGTTACGGAATTGCTGTCTGAGGGAGAACTTTCAGAATCAGGAAATGTGTTGGACGTGACGTCTTTTAAATTTAAACTTGAACACCTCCGTCTGTTCCTCAGGGAGGTTTTAGCAACACTGGATGATTGTGACCCTATTACAATTCCTCCAGAAAAATTGTGTAAGATGGACAAATATCTAGAGATGCCTACTTACACTGATGTTTTTCCGGTTCCTAAAAGAATTTCGGAAATTGTTAAAAAGGAAAGAAAATGTTTCCTATATCAGACACCATTCGGGACTCTTGGCAAATGGTCCCTAAGGTGGAGGGAGCTATATCTACCCTAGCTAAGCGTACAACTATACCCATTGAGGATAGTTGTGCTTTCAAAGACCCTGTGGATAAGAAATTAGAGGGTCTACTAAAGAAATTATTTATTAATCAGGGGTTTCTTTTACAACCTACGGCTTGCATTGTTCCAGTCACTACTGCAGCAGAATTTTGGTTTGAGGCTCTAGAAGAGTCTCT
The DNA here is from genome assembly GCF_027579735.1 of Bombina bombina. Classification (NCBI taxonomy): domain Eukaryota; kingdom Metazoa; phylum Chordata; class Amphibia; order Anura; family Bombinatoridae; genus Bombina; species Bombina bombina. The sequence continues at coordinate 1,057,588,613 of NC_069502.1, read as the reverse complement.
TAAGGTTGAGACTCCATTAGATGACATCTTAGATCGAATTAAGGCTCTCAAGCTAGCTAATTCTTTTATTACTGACGCCGCTTTTCAAATTGCTAAATTAGCGGCAAAGAATGCAGGATTTGCTATCCTAGCACGTAGAGCGTTGTGGCTCAAATCTTGGTCAGCTGATGTCTCATCAAAATCTAAGCTTTTAGCTATTCCTTTTAAAGGTAAGACCCTTTTTGGGCCTGAATTGAAGGAAATCATTTCTGACAATACAGGAGGTAAAGGACATTCCCTACCTCAGGATAAGTCTGTTAAGATGAGGGGTAAACAAAATAATTTTCGTTCCTTTCGGAACTTTAAAGGAGGACCCCCCGCTTCCTCTTCTTCTACAAAGCAGGAAGGAAATTTTACCCAATCTAAGTCAGTCTGGAGACCCAACCAGAACTGGAATAAGGGTAAACAATCCAAGAAGCCTGCTGCTGCTCCTAAGACACGCTGTGTAAAAGACCTTTTTACCATGGGAGTAAGTCGTCCAGTTCCAAGATTGGAACAGGGACAGGGGTTTTACTCAAACCTATTTGTGGTTCCCAAAAAAGAGGGAACGTTCAGACCCATCTTAGACCTCAAGTGTCTAAACAAATTTCTAAGAGTTCCATCTTTCAAGATGGAGACAATTTTACCAATGATCCAGGAGGGTCAATATATGACTACCGTGGACTTGAAGGATGCATACCTTCATATTCCTATCCACAAGGATCATCATCAGTTTTTAAGGTTTGCCTTCTTGGATAAACATTATCAGTTTGTGGCTGTTCCCTTCGGGTTGGCCACAGCGCCCAGAATCTTCACAAAGGTTCTAGGGTCTCTTTTGGCGGTTCCCAGACCGCGAGGCATAGCGGTGGCGCATTATCTGGATGATATTCTGATCCAGACGTCAACATATCATCTGACAAAATCTCACATGGACACAGTGCTGTCTTTTCTGAGAACTCACAGCTGGAAGGTGAACATAGAGAAGAGTTCACTGGTTCCACAGACGAGGGTTCCTTTCTTGGGAACTCGGATAGACTCGGTTGCCATGAAGATATTCCTGACGGAGGTCAGAAAATCAAAGATTCTAAATACTTGCCGAGCACTTCAGTCCACTCCTCGGCCATCAGTGGCTCAGTGTATGGAGGTAATCGAATTAATGGTAGCGGCAATGGACATCATTCCGTTTGCTCGCTTTCATCTCAGACCACTGCAGCTGTGCATGCTCGGACAGTGGAATGGGGATTATGCGGATTTATCTCCTCAGATAAATCTAGATCAAGAAACCAGAGACTCTTTTCTTTGGTGGTTGTCGCTGGATTATCTGTCCCAGGGGACTTGCTTCCGCAGACCCTCTTGGGTGATAGTGACAACGGACGCCAGCCTTCTGGGCTGGGGTGCAGTCTGGAATTCCCTGAAGGCTCAGGGTGTTTGGACTCAGGTGGAGTCTCTACTTCCAATCAATATTCTAGAACTGAGAGCAATATTCAATGCACTTCAGGCATGGCCTCAGTTGGCTTCGGCCAAATTCATCAGATTCCAGTCGGACAACATCACGACTGTGGCCTATATCAATCATCAGGGGGGAACAAGAAGTTCCTTAGCGATGAGAGAGGTATCCAAGATAATCCGTTGGGCAGAGGCCCACTTTTGTCATCTATCAGCAATCCACATCCCAGGAGTAGAGAACTGGGAAGCGGACTTTCTGAGCAGACAGACTTTTCATCCGGGGGAGTGGGAAATCCATCCCGAGATATTTACCTCATTGATTCTCCGATGGGGCAAACCGGAATTGGATCTGATGGCATCTCTGCAGAATGCCAAGCTTCCAAGATACGGATCCAGGTCAAGGGATCCCCAGGCAGAACTGATAGATGGCTTGGCAGTGTCTTGGTCGTTCAGCCTAGCTTATGTGTTTCCACCGTTTCCTCTCCTGCCACACGTGATTGCTCAAATCAAACAGGAAAGAGCTTCAGTGATCCTGATAGCGCCTGCGTGGCCACACAGGACTTGGTATGCAGATCTAGTGGACATGTCTTCGCTACCGCCGTGGAAACTTCCTTTGAGACCGGACCTTCTCATTCAAGGTCCTTTCCAACATCCAAAGCTAACTTCTCTGCAGCTGACTGCGTGGAGATTGAACGCTTGATTTTATCGAAGCGAGGATTCTCTGATTCTGTTATCAGTTTGTTCATGGGGTAGACAAGGCAGCCAGTGGATCCCCATGGCAAGCAGACACTTGAGGAGTGCAAGAGGAATCTTCAGTGTGGGGAACGTTTTCAATCAGCATTGAGGTATGTGCAGTCATTTATTTCTGAAGAGACTATGGTATATCAGAATTGGCTGACATAGTTCCCAGGTTGGGAAGGGGTAAGCAATAGACCTATATATCAGGGTGGTACTGAAATCCTGTGTAAATTATCATTGTTACAAATGCAGGGCTTATTGCAGCAGCATGGTTAAGACACTGGGGCAGCGTAACGTTTTTTTATTATATAAAAGTTTTTATGGCTGGTTATGTTGCGTTGTGCTGGGGGTTCACATGGCTATATTTATAATGTTTTACGTATATAACCCACATGGCTGGTTAAACCGATTTCCATGCGGTTGTTGAGGCTGTTAGCACATCGCTTATGTTGGGCGGGGCCTAATTTTCACGCTTCAAATGCGCAGTTTCTGAAGTGAAAGTAGCAGCCATCAGCTCCGGTTGGGCCCAGACTTAGGGGTTATTGTCCGGAGCGATATCGGATCGTTTGTCAATTCCCTAGGGGCAGGTAGGCACCACAGCAGAGCTGTGGCGAGGTGCAGAGGCATTTTTGTAATAATTTTGTACATAATGTTTTTGCCTTCATTTAACCTGTATTAGAGGTTTAATTTGTCCTTTTTACTTGTGGTGCAATATCCGACTGCTATGTAGGATATATTCAATTTAAATTGAGCAGTTTAATAACTCAGTAAGCAAATTTGGAAAAAAGTGTGCGCTTTTTTATTTCTTAAAGGCACAGTACCCGTTTTTGCTGAAGTTGTTTTCATTAACATAATAAAGAGTTAACGACTTGTGTGGTTATTACTAGCCTGTTCAACATGTCTGACATTGAAGAAAGTCAGTGTTCTATGTTGAAAGTGTGTCTAAGGATGATTCTCAGTCTGAAGGGAATCAGGATATGCCATCCAATTCTCCCCAAGTGTCACAACCTTTAACGTCCACTCAAGCGAAGCCAAGTACTTCTAGTGCGTCTAATTCTTTTACTCTGCAAGATATGGCTGCAGTTATGTCAACTACCCTTACAGAGGTATTATCTAAACTGCCAGTTTTGCAGGGTAAACACAGTAGGTCAGGTATTAATGTGAATACTGAATCCTCTGATGCCTTATTGGCCATTTCCGATGTGCCCTCTCAGTACTCTGATTTGGGGGTTACGGAATTGCTGTCTGAGGGAGAACTTTCAGAATCAGGAAATGTGTTGGACGTGACGTCTTTTAAATTTAAACTTGAACACCTCCGTCTGTTGCTCAGGGAGGTTTTAGCAACACTGGATGATTGTGACCCTATTACAATTCCTCCAGAAAAATTGTGTAAGATGGACAAATATCTAGAGATGCCTACTTACACTGATGTTTTTCCGGTTCCTAAAAGAATTTCGGAAATTGTTAAAAAGGAAAGAAAATGTTTCCTATATCAGACACCATTCGGGACTCTTGGCAAATGGTCCCTAAGGTGGAGGGAGCTATATCTACCCTAGCTAAGCGTACAACTATACCCATTGAGGATAGTTGTGCTTTCAAAGACCCTGTGGATAAGAAATTAGAGGGTCTACTAAAGAAATTATTTATTAATCAGGGGTTTCTTTTACAACCTACGGCTTGCATTGTTCCAGTCACTACTGCAGCAGAATTTTGGTTTGAGGCTCTAGAAGAGTCTCTTAAGGTTGAGACTCCATTAGATGACATCTTAGATCGAATTAAGGCTCTCAAGCTAGCTAATTCTTTTATTACTGACGCCGCTTTTCAAATTGCTAAATTAGCGGCAAAGAATGCAGGATTTGCTATCCTAGCACGTAGAGCGTTGTGGCTCAAATCTTGGTCAGCTGATGTCTCATCAAAATCTAAGCTTTTAGCTATTCCTTTTAAAGGTAAGACCCTTTTTGGGCCTGAATTGAAGGAAATCATTTCTGACAATACAGGAGGTAAAGGACATTCCCTACCTCAGGATAAGTCTGTTAAGATGAGGGGTAAACAAAATAATTTTCGTTCCTTTCGGAACTTTAAAGGAGGACCCCCCGCTTCCTCTTCTTCTACAAAGCAGGAAGGAAATTTTACCCAATCTAAGTCAGTCTGGAGACCCAACCAGAACTGGAATAAGGGTAAACAATCCAAGAAGCCTGCTGCTGCTCCTAAGACACGCTGTGTAAAAGACCTTTTTACCATGGGAGTAAGTCGTCCAGTTCCAAGATTGGAACAGGGACAGGGGTTTTACTCAAACCTATTTGTGGTTCCCAAAAAAGAGGGAACGTTCAGACCCATCTTAGACCTCAAGTGTCTAAACAAATTTCTAAGAGTTCCATCTTTCAAGATGGAGACAATTTTACCAATGATCCAGGAGGGTCAATATATGACTACCGTGGACTTGAAGGATGCATACCTTCATATTCCTATCCACAAGGATCATCATCAGTTTTTAAGGTTTGCCTTCTTGGATAAACATTATCAGTTTGTGGCTGTTCCCTTCGGGTTGGCCACAGCGCCCAGAATCTTCACAAAGGTTCTAGGGTCTCTTTTGGCGGTTCCCAGACCGCGAGGCATAGCGGTGGCGCATTATCTGGATGATATTCTGATCCAGACGTCAACATATCATCTGACAAAATCTCACATGGACACAGTGCTGTCTTTTCTGAGAACTCACAGCTGGAAGGTGAACATAGAGAAGAGTTCACTGGTTCCACAGACGAGGGTTCCTTTCTTGGGAACTCGGATAGACTCGGTTGCCATGAAGATATTCCTGACGGAGGTCAGAAAATCAAAGATTCTAAATACTTGCCGAGCACTTCAGTCCACTCCTCGGCCATCAGTGGCTCAGTGTATGGAGGTAATCGAATTAATGGTAGCGGCAATGGACATCATTCCGTTTGCTCGCTTTCATCTCAGACCACTGCAGCTGTGCATGCTCGGACAGTGGAATGGGGATTATGCGGATTTATCTCCTCAGATAAATCTAGATCAAGAAACCAGAGACTCTTTTCTTTGGTGGTTGTCGCTGGATTATCTGTCCCAGGGGACTTGCTTCCGCAGACCCTCTTGGGTGATAGTGACAACGGACGCCAGCCTTCTGGGCTGGGGTGCAGTCTGGAATTCCCTGAAGGCTCAGGGTGTTTGGACTCAGGTGGAGTCTCTACTTCCAATCAATATTCTAGAACTGAGAGCAATATTCAATGCACTTCAGGCATGGCCTCAGTTGGCTTCGGCCAAATTCATCAGATTCCAGTCGGACAACATCACGACTGTGGCCTATATCAATCATCAGGGGGGAACAAGAAGTTCCTTAGCGATGAGAGAGGTATCCAAGATAATCCGTTGGGCAGAGGCCCACTTTTGTCATCTATCAGCAATCCACATCCCAGGAGTAGAGAACTGGGAAGCGGACTTTCTGAGCAGACAGACTTTTCATCCGGGGGAGTGGGAAATCCATCCCGAGATATTTACCTCATTGATTCTCCGATGGGGCAAACCGGAATTGGATCTGATGGCATCTCTGCAGAATGCCAAGCTTCCAAGATACGGATCCAGGTCAAGGGATCCCCAGGCAGAACTGATAGATGGCTTGGCAGTGTCTTGGTCGTTCAGCCTAGCTTATGTGTTTCCACCGTTTCCTCTCCTGCCACACGTGATTGCTCAAATCAAACAGGAAAGAGCTTCAGTGATCCTGATAGCGCCTGCGTGGCCACACAGGACTTGGTATGCAGATCTAGTGGACATGTCTTCGCTACCGCCGTGGAAACTTCCTTTGAGACCGGACCTTCTCATTCAAGGTCCTTTCCAACATCCAAAGCTAACTTCTCTGCAGCTGACTGCGTGGAGATTGAACGCTTGATTTTATCGAAGCGAGGATTCTCTGATTCTGTTATCAGTTTGTTCATGGGGTAGACAAGGCAGCCAGTGGATCCCCATGGCAAGCAGACACTTGAGTCACAGGGAGTCTAAGAAGAAAACAGAAAGAGTACAAGATGAGTACACACCCCAATACAATCACAATTATGTCCAAATAAAACTTCTTTCATCTTTTTTTAAGCATCACAATTCCTTTAGCTTAACTCATCCTATGTCATTTAAAACCAAGAAAAAACATTGTTGATATATAATACAAACTAAATACATTGATACTTTTACAGAGAATAACTCACAGCTTCTCTATATAATTTAAACGATACTTCATGAATACTAAGCAAGTGAAAACTGCTAGACTTGATCAAGAGGCCGAATGGCTATGCTAAAACTTTTGCTAAGGCCTACCCTGTAGCAAAAATGAAAAAGGAAAACAGTCAATAAAAATAAATGAATTTCTTTACACTGTCACTTTGAACTACTAAAAATAAAAGAACCTAGTGTTGCTTAATTCAGCATATCTACTATCTATAATGTTTATAATTCTCCAACCATGATCCTAATAGTCAACAATCTCATCTGATATAAACGCTACTAGTTTACTAATTATTTTATGCAACCTAAATTCTCTCACACTCCTGTATAAGGAAAGAATGCAATCATAACATCATTTAAAACTACAAAATCTTTTAAAAATAAACATTTTTATGGTAAGATAAATCCTTTCTTTGACAAACATCTGGAATTACCAAATTCACTTTGCAGATACCATACCAATTAATAAAATGGAAAAAATACATTTGCTTTCATAAACTATAATTATGCTATTCCCTAAATAAATATTTCTCTGTATAATTAATATAAAATTCTAGCTGAGACATGTCCTCATTATGTTCTATAAGGTGAAGGGTCTAAAATATTCTGATATATTGCAGCATTTTCTTTACTATAAAGGTGCAAACATATTTTTCTATACTCAGTGGGCCATTCAATAGGGTACAATAGTGCAAGGTTGAGAGTTACGCTTATCTAAAGGGTTAATTTGTTTAAGTACATAAACTACAATGTGCACTAAGACCAATAAGGCATACTTTTCTGTAGACAAAACTATGTGACTTCTTATAAGTAATATGATCAACAGAAAATAACACCAATACAAGAGCATACAAAACAAGAGATATAGGTAAATGAGTTAAAACAATACTCCCCTAATTTAATTGGTTGACCCTGTAACAGCATAACAGGTACTCAATATCAACCGACAAGGCACAGTCCAGAGAAGGATAGTCTTTATGTTCTGACAACACACATCAGAGGAAACAGTCATGGATTACCCAGAGTCCAGTTCTGGGGCTGGTACCAGCATGCAATGCAAAGAATGGATCCAAAGATAGTTCAGCAACTTTTACTGCAGTATGGGGGTTAAAACAAGCTTGACAAAAGTTCTTTTATCTTCATTTTTTCTCTTTAAACGGTTTACTTGCATTCAATCTTCAATCTTTGGAAGAGTGCACTTATGGAATTTTATCTGTACAGATTTTACCTAAATATGGAAACTCAAAAATAATTCAGTTAGTGTCTTTAATCTCTGGATATAGCTGCATGATCTCATCCTGCAAATACAAATAATGGGGGGTAGTTATCAAGCCGTCAACCTCAAATACGCTGGAATTCCGCAGCGTATTTGTGGCGAGGCTGATTCGCCTTAGTTATCAAAGGCTCGAGACCGGCAAAAGTAGAATTTTGTGACGTAAGCTTCGATCCGCCGGACTCAGTCCGACACAGATTGATTCTTACGTCACTCCAGATGTTCCGCACACAAGTGCGGCACAATCTCACTACTTTTGCTAGTTATCAAATGACTAGCAGGTACGCTCGGCACTTTTACGGCCCAGCGTACCTGGTTTTCAAACCGCCACCCCTGGAGGCGGCGGATCCCATAGGAATCAATGGGAGTCTGACCATAGCGAAAGTACAAGTTCGCTGCTGACAGACATCCCATTGATTTCTATGGGAGCTGTCTACACCCTAACATGTACCCTGAGTCTAAACACCACTAATCTGCGGGTGGTGGGTTTTAATGTTGGGCGGGGGGTTTGTATTTTTCTTTTACAGGCAAAAGAGCTGAACTTTTTGGGGCATGCCCCCACAAATGGCCCTTTTAAGGGCTGGTAAGGTAAAAGAGCTTTGAACTTTATTTAATTTAGAATAGGGTAGGGCATTTTTTTATTTTGGGGGGGTTTGTTATTTTATTAGGGGGCTTAGATTAGGTGTAAGTAGCTTAAAATTGTTGTAATATTTTTAAAATGTTTGTAACTTATTTTTTTATTTTTTGTAACTTAGCTTTTTTTATTTTTTGTACTTTAGTTAGTTTATGTAATTGTATTTAATTGTAGTTATTTGTAGGTAGTTTATTTAATTAATTTAATGATAGTGTAGTATTAGGTTTAATTGTAACTTAGGTTAGGATTTATTTTACAGGTAATTTTGTATTTCTTTTAGCTAGGTAGTTATTAAATAGTTAATAACTATTTAATAACTATTCTAACTAGCTAAAAGAAATACAAAGTTACCTGTAAAATAAATATAAATCCTAAGATAGCTACAATATAATTATTATTTATATTGTAGCTATCTTAGGGTTTATTTTACAGGTAAGTATTTATTTTTAAATAGGAATAATTTATTAAAGTATAGTGTAGTGTTAGGTGTAATTATAACTTAGGTTAGGATTTATTTTACAGGTAAATTTCAGTTTATTTTAGCTAGGTAACTATTAAATAGTTAATAACTATTTAATAGCTATTGTACCTAGTTAAAATAAATTGAAAGTTGCCTGTAAAATAAAAATAAATCCTAAGATAGCTAGAATATAATTATTATTTATATTGTAGCTATATTAGGGTTTATTTTAAAGGTAAGTATTTAGTTTTAAATAGGATTCATTTAGTTAATAATAGAAATATTATTTAGATTTATTTAATTAATATTTAAGTTAGGGGGGTGTTAGGGTTAGGGTTAGACTTAGGTTTAGGGGTTAATAATTTTATTACAGTGGCGGCGGCGTAGTGGGGGGCAGGATAAGGGTTAATAAATTTAATATAGGTGGCGACGGTGTAGGGGGGCAGATTAGGGGTTAATAAATTTAATATAGGTTGTGGCGGGTTCAGGGAGCGGCGGTTTAGGGGTTAAACTATTTATTTAGTTGCGGTGAGGTGCGGGATCAGCAGGATAGGGGTTAATAACTTTATTATAGAGTGCGACGGTGTAGGGGGGGGCAGGATATGGGTTACTAGGTATAATGTAGGTGGCAGCGGTGTCCGGGAGCGGCGGTTTAGGGGTTAATACATTTATCAGAGTTGCGGCAGGGTCTAGGAGTGGCGGTTTAGGGGTTAATACATTTATAAGACTTGCGGCAGGGTCTAGGAGCGGCGGTTTAAGGGTTAGTAACTTTATTGAGTTGCGGGAGGCTCCGGGGGCGCCGGTATAGGGATAGAACAGTGTAGTTTAGTGTGGGTGCTTAGTGACAGGCTAGCAATAAAGCTGGGAAAAAGCCGAAGGGCAGCGAGATCGGATGAGTGATAACTCTCACAGTCTGCTGCTCATCGCCCCGCGGCTTTTTGACAGCTTTTTTTTATAACTTAGGCGAACGTATTCAAGGTCCGCGGCGGCGAAGGTAGGTGAGCTTAGGCGGGCGTATTGGGCCGGCGAAGTCAGAAAAGTAGACGGCTTGATAACTACCCCCCATTGTGTTAAGAACAAAATAGAAAAATAAAAACATTTTAGGTTCACGTTCATACTTAAAACATAAAATACTTAAAATAATAATCACCTAACTCACACAAAGATACTCATCAACATCCCATGTGGCACGCAAACACAATATAACAATAAACTAAAAGACAAATCATGCACTCCACTCAGGCACGCAGAATACAATTCTCAATAACAAGCCACATCAAATACACCTCACTATTCAAGATGTCATTCATACAGCACGCTTCCACACGCAGTCACAAAAGAGAAAAACATAACAATCTCTTAGAAAACATGTAAAACCCCTTGTCTATGGCACACAACAAAACATGAACTGCCAACACAAACTTTAAACAACCACAATTAACCTGAAATTCAACACATATACTGACATTCCCCGAAACACAGCACTCGCAAAACACTACACAGAAATAAAAACATCCCATAAGAATCATCTATACCCTTGCTCTGCAACGTCTACTATGCACAATACTATGAGATCATACTAATGATACAATCACTGCAGATGCTCAATAAACTCCAATTGCATATTTACACATAAAATCCCGAACCATAAACTTACAAAGGAACACACAAACACAACTAATTATCCTATTTTGGGAAAGATCAGATAACCATGGTACAGTCACCCTTCTTTTTAGCTCCTGCCCGCATGCACCATGCAAATCCACGGTGAAATGAATCATATGTGACACAAATAACTTGTGGAAAACTCAAGAAGCCAGTCTATACTTTTACATAACCAAAATTTTAACAACAACACAATTATTGGATCTAACTCTGTGTATAATTTGATATTCACCAGTCTGCAGCTCTCTAGCCAAATATAACAATTGCATATAACACAAAAAATGAGCTTTCTACAAAAGAAAAATAATAAAATTTCCCCTTTAAATATGATCCATTGGCCTTACTTATAATAAAAAATGTATACTTACGTTCATTAAATAGCCTAAGCAAGCATAAGCAGCATAAAAACGCACTCACAGTGGGATGCAGGCTAGTTAAAGGGACATTTTACCCAAATTAAAAATATTCTTTAATTGAAACTGCTGACACCGTTAAATATACTAGTGTTAGGCTTACAGTAAACCTCATTGTCGTCTCTGTAAATATTTCCTTAAAATCTCAGATATTATATCAGTTTGCCTGTATCCCTTTAAATATTTTCACCCCTCTGTTTGGCTTTTTTTTTTTTTTCTGCTAGTCTCACAGATCGCAACACTAAGAATGTAGACAACTTATCAACTCAGTTTGCATTACAGAGAGAATTAAGTTACACTGCAAAAGAAATATCTGCTATCTAAACGGCAGATTTAAAAAGAATAATACAAAGAAAGGTCTCCAAAAATATATTTTACAAACTACTAATACAGAGTTATTGCTTCTCCTGAACTCCTTTCACATGAGTGAACTGGTCCTTTAACTAATAAAATGACAATTTTCTATTGCTCCGTCTACGCCCTGAGCTCTGATTTTACAGACAAGGATTATCCGAAATTAAACCCATTACAATTTACTTCATATATACACAAACTTGCAAATGCAACTTCTCCTACATTTTAAACTATTCAGCTTGTATACCAAGCCATTGACAATACATTAATATCAAAACTATGTTACAGTGGACTGTCCCTTTAAGGACTAACCATTTATCACGTAAATTACATATGTATACCCTAACCATCATTTAGGCTGCTTGTATGATTTGCCACGCAAATTCAACTTCTGTACTGTATCATGACCTGCATATTAATTTACTTGCAACAGAAACGGACCCAAATACTTTTAGATAAATTTAATGATATACAGCCTATGACTATATTTTATCTTTTCTACTAACTCTGTGCACAGATCTTACAAATACAACATACTTAACCCATTAATCATACCAGAAAAACTCTCATATTTACTAGAGCGTGACAAAAATCACACACACCATCGCACTTTCAAAGCCGTTAGTTACTTCACTTGCAAAAACCATATATTTCTCCTACATTGGTGTGTCCGGTCCACGGCTTCATCCTTACTTGTGGGAATATTCTCTTCCCTAACAGGAAATAGCAAAGAGAGCACAGCAAAAGCTGCCCATATAGCTCCCCCTCTGGCTCCGCCCCCCAGTCATTCTCTTTGCCGCTCTGAACAAGTAGCATCTCCACGGGGATGGTAAAGAGTATGTGGTGTTAATTGTAGTTTTTTATTCTTCTATCAAGAGTTTGTTATTTTAAAATAGTGCCGGTTTGTACTATTTACTCTACAACAGAAAGTGATGAAGAGTTCTGTTTAAAGAGGACTATGATTTTAGCAGCAGTAACTAAAATCCATTGCTGTTCCCACGCAGGACTGTTGAGCCCAGAGAACTTCAGTTGGGGGGAACAGTTTGCAGACTTTTCTGCTCAAGGTATGACTAGTCCATTTTCTAACAAGACATAGTAATGCTAGAAGACTGTCATTTTCCCTTTTTGGGATCGGTAAGCCATTTTTCTTAGACTCATAACAGAATGAAGGCTTATTAATGGGCTATATACTGGTTGACACTATTGTGGGCTAAATCGTGCAATACTTTCAAAGCATTAAGACACTAGGGTGCAAATTTGGTAAGGATCAGATATTTCCTTCATAGTTTTTCACACATTCAGAAATAAAGTGTGCTCTGTTTAACATTTAAAGAGACAGTAACGGTTTTGTTTAAAAACTGTTTTATTGCATTAATAGCCTGTATAAGCCTGTCTAACATGTCTGTACCTTCAGATAGAACATGTTCTGTATGTATGGAGGCCAAGGTGGTCCCCCCTTTAAATGTATGTGAAAATTGTGCCATGGCGTCCAAACAAAGTAAGGACAGTACTGTCACATTTAATAAGGTTGCCCAAGATGATTCTTCAAATGAAGGTAGTGGGGATAGTTCATCATCCTCTCCTTCTGTGTCAACACCAGTTATGCCCGCGCAGGCGACACCTAGTACATCTAGCGCACCAATGCTTGTTACTATGCAACAATTAACGGCAGTAATGGATAATTCTATAGCTAATCTTTTATCCAAAATGCCAGCATTTCAAAGAAAGCGTGATTGCTCAGTTTTAAATACAGAGGATGAGCAAGGGTGCGCTGACGATAATTTATCTGTTATACCCTCACACCAGTCAGAATTGGCAGTGAGGGAGGGTCTGTCGGAGGGAGAAATTTCTGATTCAGGAAAAGTTTCTCAACAGGCAGAACCTGATATTGTGACGTTTAAATTTAAGTTAGAACATCTCCGCGCCCTGTTTAAGGAGGTGATAACTACTCTGGACGATTGTGACTCTTTGGTCATTCCAGAAAAATTGTGCAAAATGGACAAATTCCTTGAGGTCCCTGTGCACGCTGATGCCTTTCCGATACCCAAAAGGGTGGCGGACATAGTGACTAAGGAGTGGGAGAAGCCAGGTATACCTTTTGTCCCACCTCCTATATTTAAGAAAATGTTCCCCATTGTCGACCCCAGGAGGGACGCATGGCAAACAGTTCCTAAGGTTGAGGGGGCAGTTTCTACGTTGGCCAAACGCACAACTATTCCCATTGAGGACAGTTGTGCTTTCAAAGATCCTATGGATAAAAAATTGGAAGGTTTGCTTAAAAAGATATTTGTTCAGCAAGGTTTCCTCCTCCAACCAATTTCGTGCATTATTCCTGTCACAACGGCGGCGTCTTTTTGGTTCGAAGAACTAGAAAATTCGCTCAATAAGGAGACTCCATATGAGGAAGTCATGGACAGAATTCACACACTAAAGTTGGCTAATTCCTTTATTTTAGATGCCGCTTTGCAATTGGCGAAATTAGCAGCGAAAAATTCAGGTTTTGCAATTGTGGCGCGCAGAGCGCTTTGGCTAAAATCTTGGTCGGCGGATGTGTCATCCAAGACAAAATTGCTTAATATTCCTTTCAAAGGTAAGACCCTTTTTGGGCCAGAATTGAAGGAAATTATTTCAGACATCACTGGGGGAAAGGGCCATGCCCTCCCACAGGATAGGCCTTTCAAGGCTAAGAACAAATCTAATTTTCATTCCTTTCGCAATTTCAGGAACGGACCGTCTCCTAACTCTGCAGCCTGTAGACAAGAGGGTAACGCTTCCCAGGCTAAGCCAGCATGGAAACCAATGCAAGGGTAAACAGGCCAAGAAGCCTGCTGCTGCTACCAAGACAGCATGAAGGGGTAGCCCCCGATCCGGGACCGGATCTAGTAGGGGGCAGACTTTCTCTCTTTGCTCAGGCTTGGGCAAGAGATGTTCAGGATCCCTGGGCACTAGAAATAGTCTCTCAGGGTTATCTTCTAGAATTCAAGGAACTTCCTCCAAGGGGAAGGTTCCACATGTCTTGCTTATCTTTAGACCAGATAAAGAGACAGGCATTCTTACATTGCGTAGGAGATCTATTAAAGATGGGAGTGATACACCCAGTTCCAACAGTGAAACAAGGTCAGGGGTTTTACTCAAACCTGTTTGTAGTTCCCAAAAAAGAGGGAACTTTCAGACCAATTCTGGATTTAAAAATTCTAAACAAATTCCTCAGAGTTCCATCGTTCAAAATGGAAACCATTCGAACGATTTTACCAACAATCCAGGAGGGTCAATTCATGACTACCGTGGATTTAAAGGATGCGTACCTACATATTCCTATCCACAAAGATCATCATCAGTTCCTAAGGTTCGCCTTTCTGGACAAACATTACCAGTTCGTGGCTCTTCCGTTCGGTTTAGCCACTGCTCCCAGAATTTTCACAAAGGTGCTAGGGTCCCTTCTAGCGGTTCTAAGACTGAGGGGCATTGCAGGGGCACCTTACCTAGACGACATCCTAATCCAAGCGTCGTCCCTTTCCAGATCAAGGGCTCATACAGACATTGTATTAGCTTTTCTCAGGTCTCACGGGTGAAAGGTGAACGTGGAAAAGAGTTCCCTGTCCCCGTCTACAAGAGTTCCTTTTCTGGGAACAATAATAGATTCTGTATAAATGAAGATTTTTCTGACAGAGGTCAGAAAATTAAAGCTTCTAAAGGCTTGTCAAGTTCTTCAATCTATTCCTCAGCCTTCCATAGCTCAGTGTATGGAAGTAATAGGTCTAACGGTGGCAGCAATGGACGTGGTTCCTTTTGCTCAAATTTATCTAAGACCATTGCAACTGTGCATGCTCAGACAGTGGAATGGGGATTATGCAGACTTGTCTCCCCAGATTCAAGTAGACCAGTTAACCAGAGACTCACTCCGTTGGTGGTTGACTCAGGATCACCTGTCTCAGGGAATGAGTTTCCGCAGACCAGAGTGGGTCATTGTCACGACCGACGCCAGTCTATTAGGCTGGGGCGCGGTCTGGGACTCCCTGAAAGCTCAGGGTCTATGGTGTCGGGAAGAGTCTCTTCTCCCGATAAACATCCTGGAACTGAGAGCGATATTCAATGCGCTTCGGGCTTGGCCTCAACTAGCGAAGGCCGGATTCATAAGATTTCAGTCGGACAACATGACGACTGTAGCTTACATCAATCATCAGGGAGGAACAAAGAGTTTCTTGGCGATGAGAGAGGTATCCAAGATCATCAAATGGGCGGAGGATCACTCCTGCCATCTATCTGCAATTCACATCCCAGGAGTAGACAACTGGGAGGCGGATTATTTGAGTCGTCAGACTTTCCATCCGGGGGAGTGGGAACTCCACCCGGAGGTCTTTGCCCAGTTAACTCAATTATGGGGCATTCCAGACATGGATCTGATGGCGTCTCGTCAGAACTTCAAGGTTCCTCGCTACGGGTCCAGATCCAGGGATCCCAAGGCGACACTAGTGGATGCATTAGTGGCGCCTTGGTCGTTCAACCTAGCTTATGTGTTTCCACCGTTTCCTCTCCTTCCCAGGCTCGTAGCCAGGATCAAACAGGAGAAGGCCTCGGTGATTCTGATAGCTCCTGCGTGGCCACGCAGGACTTGGTATGCAGACCTGGTGAATATGTCATCGGCTCCACCATGGAAGCTACCTTTGAGACAGGATCTTCTAGTACAAGATCCATTCGAACATCCAAATCTAGTCTCTCTGCAGCTGACTGCTTGGAAATTGAACGCTTGATTTTATCTAAGCGTGGGTTTTCAGATTCAGTTATAGATACTCTGGTCCAAGCCAGAAAACCTGTGACTAGGAAAATTTACCATAAAATATGGAAAAAATATATCTGTTGGTGTGAATCCAAGGGATTTTCTTGGAGTAAAATTAAAATTCCTAAGATTCTTTCCTTTCTCCAAGAGGGTTTGGATAAAGGGTTGTCAGCGAGTTCTCTAAAAGGACAGATATCTGCTTTGTCTGTTTTGTTACACAAACGCCTGGCAGCAGTGCCAGATGTACAAGCTTTTGTACAGGCCATAGTCAGAATCAAGCCTGTTTACAGACCCATGACTCCTCCATGGAGTCTAAATTTAGTTCTTTCAGTTCTTCAAGGGGTTCCGTTTGAACCTTTACATTCCATAGATATTAAGTTACTATCTTGGAAAGTTCTGTTTTTGGTTGCTATTTCTTCTGCTAGAAGAGTTTCTGAATTGTCTGCTTTGCAGTGTGATCCACCCTATCTGGTATTCCATGCAGATAAGGTTGTTTTGCGTACCAAACCTGGTTTTCTTCCAAAAGTGGTTTCCAACAGGAATATTAACCAGGAAATAGTTGTTCCTTCTCTGTGTCCGAATCCAGTTTCGAAGAAGGAACGTTTTTTACACAATTTAGATGTGGTCCGTGCTCTAAAATTCTATTTAGATGCAACAAAGGATTTCAGACAGACTTCATCTTTGTTTGTCGTTTATTCTGGTAAGAGGAGAGGACAGAAAGCTACTGCTACCTCTCTTTCTTTTTGGCTGAAAAGCATCATCCGATTGGCTTATGAGACTGCCGGACGGCAGCCTCCTGAACGAATTACAGCTCACTCTACTAGAGCTGTGGCTTCCACATGGGCCTTCAAGAACAAGGCTTCTGTTGATCAGATATGTAAGGCAGCGACTTGGTCTTCTCTGCACGCTTTTGCCAAATTTTACAAATTCGATACTTTTGCTTCTTCGGAGGCTATTTTTGGGAGAAAGGTTTTGCCAGCCGTGGTGCCTTCCGTTTAGGTAACCTGACTTGTTCCCTCCCTTCATCCGTGTCCTAAAGCTTTGGTATTGGTTCCCACAAGTAAGGATGAAGCCGTGGACCGGACACACCAATGTAGGAGAAAACAGAATTTATGCTTACCTGATCAATTTCTTTCTCCTACGGTGTGTCCGGTCCACGGCCCGCCCTGGTTTTTTAGTCAGGTTTCAAATTTTTATTTCTGTACACTACAGTCACCACGGCACCCTATAGTTTCTCCTTTTTCTCCTAACCGTCAGTCGAATGACTGGGGGGCAGAGCCAGAGGGGGAGCTATATGGGCAGCTTTTGCTGTGCTCTCTTTGCCATTTCCTGTTAGGGAAGAGAATATTCCCACAAGTAAGGATGAAGCCGTGGACCGGACACACCGTAGGAGAAAGAAATTTATCAGGTAAGCATAAATTCTGTTTTATATGCCGCAACAGGTGGACAGTTTTTTTTTTATACTTGCATACAACAATTATCACTTAAAACTAAAACTGCATATATAACACACATACTTAAAACATGCTGTTGACTCTAAAATACATTTATAAAAGTAACACTGCAAAATACCTCCTTACAACGTCTGATTTCCCAGCAAAGAAAAAGAAAGAAACATTTTTTTTTTTTACAGCGATACACTCACACAAGCCCATCTCATCTTTTTTTCTCCTTTCCTCCTCCGGAAAACAAATATTCCATAACATACCAAAGACACACAAAGATACAATAAGATCAACTTTCCACCAAATTTACAATGTATTTGAAAGTCTTTTACAATGTATTTGCAAAGAATGGCCATCTCCCCACAAATTGAGAAAACATTTCAAAACAGGATAAAAATATCCTCTGTTCCTTTTTTTGTGTGTTTATTTTGTTATTCTGTTGATCTAAACAACTCTTTGACACATAATAACAGACACATAACACATGACACATCAAAATATACAAAATTTCCTTTTCACTACTGCAAACAAAGAGAGAAAGAGTTTCACCAACGGAGCTGCTGTAACAGGTTTTTTTTCTCTGTTCTCTGATCTGTGTGTGCGCTCGGTGGTGGCCCCCCTTCTTTGCCCGCTACATTCTTTAACACAGAGATTGCTCTTGGATTCTACACAGCAGTGCCTACTAACAGTATTTTATTTTTATGATCCCCCTCCCGAATGGATGCAGTATGTCTCTCTGCTTGAAATTTTTCAGTCTTTAACAGAAACTGTTAACCCTTTTGTAGACATTAAATATGTACTCTTCTCTGTGCATTATTATCTATCAGCAGATCCCATTCCTAAACACAATAATAGCAACAATAATAAAATGCATAGCCACTTAATATTTTCTAAGCACAGCACAATTTTATAACAATAAAAAGCAAATAAGCAAAGCATTAGATATCAAACATTAGATCCAGGTGGGTAACAAAACTCTATTATGGGAAATGGATATGGAAAACTTAAACACACGTGAGACTCAAACTCACTGTCACACGGCCATGCCACCTGCATGCCAATTATTATCTTGCGTGCTTACCAGACAGGACTGTAATACCTGTCTTAAACCTAGCCCAGGACTGTATACCTGGCTAGAGGGATTATCACACGTGCCGACAGGACTGAAACCTTCGCACAAAACCCTGCTTCTCTCTTTATTGCAGGAATCCCTTTTAACCCTTTATCATATATTACCAACACCTATTACAAGACTAAATTTAGGTTCAGATTCACAGAGGGAAAGTAGAGTAAAAACACTCATACTTACCGACTGCAAATCCCACTTCTGACACCAGAAACTGTAAGGTGTTGGTTTCAGGGGGAGAGTGTCAGGTCAGGTCAAAGCCGCGGGCCCACTGTATCACCTGAAGCAGATGTAGATTATCTGATAAGGATATCCTTAGAACAGACTCAGACCACGCAGCAATGATCCAAAAACTGTTCTTCTTTATTGAAAGACACACAACATGTCTTATAGGCACCAATTACAGTGTACAGGGTTAACTTGATGACACGTTATGGTTGCGTCATTTTACACAGTTATACACAGTGTTATTCTGGAAGGTTACTAGCTCTAAACAATCTATATAGTCGTAACAAGAAATGCATCTGCGAGAAAAACAAGGTTGGTTGACCATCTTATTGAGATAATACCCTCCTGGGCATAGTGCCAGGGACATCTACAAGGTTAGCTGGCTTAGCAGAGTAAAATAACAAGCCTATATTTCTCACTACATAATAACCCATTATAATAAAGTTTAATCATTACAGGATGTATGCAAAGAACAAGATGGTGCTAGTCAGGTTCATTAACCCTTAACAGGTACTGAGAAAGAAGGGGCCCTACAGTTGGTTAGATACTGGCTTAGAGTCTTGTGTTACAACGGTTGGATGCCAGAGGGTATTATATTTGTCTTTCCAGTCAGTCCATGTAAGTTCAAATAAGTCTGATTTGTTAAGTAAACGGAATATGTGTTTTTCCATGGTGTACAGGTATGCCATTGTATTTAACACTTCGGACCATTTGGGGGGAAATTCCTTTTTCCAGGACCGAGCAATATTAGTTTTGATAGAAGAAAAAAGGAATATACATAACAGGTTATGATGCTTAGGGAGGGTGTGCAAGCCTACGTGCAAAAGAGTTATAGCAGGCATTCTGGGTACATAATTCTTCATTTTGGAGAGGGCTAAGAAGCAGGAATTCCAAATGGGTTTAACGTTTGGGCATTCCCACCATGTGTGGAGCAAGTTTCCTGGGAGGCCACACTGATGCCGACAGAGAGGGGATGATCCCGGGAACATTCTGGTAAGCCTTGTGGGGACATAGTACCAATGTGAAATAACTTTAAGGTATGTCTCGTACATAGTTAGGCAGTGTAGTGTTTTCTTGGTTAGTGCAAGTGTTCATTGCCACATGTTGGGTGGGATAGTGGTATGCAAGAGTGTGTCCCATCTATGGAGGTGAGGTGCCAGTTCGGGGGGTATGGTACCTTCTAGTAGATTATAGTGTGTAGCTAGCAGTTTAGATAGACTGCGGCCCCTTTGCCAGATGGACTCCCAGGGGGTAAGGGGGCAAGAGGATTTGGGGACAAGTCCCCAGTTTGTGAAAAAGCTCTCGATCCTGGTAAATTCAAAGTGGAGAAGGGAGCAATATTAGTAGGGTTTTCTAATTGGTCGAGGGTAATAAAGTTATCTTGGGAGGTGGTTGACCAGAAGTCAGATACTTGTTTAAAACTTAGATGTGCCCATTTGTTAGGGTGAGTTTCTGTTAAACCTGTTAGCAAACCGGCTATGGAGGTGATGTGGCTATTAAGTGACGGTGGCAAATCTTATCCCAAACGGAGAGATATTCAAGGATTATGGGGTTTGTGATTCCGAGAGTTCTTCGAAAATGGGCTGGGGTCCATATCAAATCTCTGAGGTGAATCTGGAAGGGGGGCTTGCTCAATGTCTCTCCATTTATCATAGGATTGCGTTACCTCCCATTGGGATATGTGTGTGAGCATTGCTCCTTCATGATATTTTACAACAGATGGGGAGGCTAAGCCTCCCAGGTGTATGGGGTATTGTAGGATTCTATGAGCAATTCTAGGGGGTTTGCCCAGCCAAATAAACTTGGAGAATTCGTCCAAGCGAAATTATATTTGTCTTTTAGATTATGGATATAGTCCTGGGAATATCCTCACCAATATATCTGTTTTTGTTGTGTTGAGCTTGTAAAAGGACAGGTTACCAAATGCCTTAAGAATTTCCATAAGTTTAAGAATGGTGTGTGCTGGATCGGCTGAGAATATGGTGATATCAACAGTGAATAGCGCGACTTTGTGCGTTTTACCGAATAGCATAACTCCTTCTAATCCTTTCTCTGAACGTATCTGCTCAGCAAGGGGTTCAATTGCCAGGGCAAACAGGCGGAAGGATAGGGGGCAGCCCGGTCTGGTACCATTTGAAATCAAGAATGGTAATGAATGGAAACCCAAACCTTTCACATTTGCTGTTGGTGTGGAATATAGGGCTTGGATGGCAAGGAGAGTTTCTGTGGGGAACGTGAAAGCCCCTAATGTTTCCCAGAGGTAGGTCCATCGAACTCTATCAAATGCCTTCTCAGCATTTAAAGAGATAACTGAGAAGGGATGGTTAATTCTTGTGGATTCACAAATTACATTAATTAGGCGCCTAGTGTTAGCCGGTCCTTCTCTATTATATATAAATCCCACTTGATCTGCGTTAATTAAACTAGGCAATAACTTACAAATACGATTCTCCAGGAGTTTAGAATAGATTTTAACATCAACATTAATCAATGAGATGGGTCTATAGTTGGAGCACATAGCGGGGTCTTTATTTGGCTTGGAGATCGTAACTATAGTAGCTTCCAAGAACTTCTTTTTAAAGCTACCTTCTTCCTTTGTCAAATCAAAAAATTTAAGAAGCAAGGGGGACAGTTCCTGCTTATATGTTTTGTAAAAATGGGCAGGGAATCCATCTGTCCCAGGGGCCTTGAAGGGCTTTAGGTTTTTTACAATTTGTTCAATTTCCAGTAGAGTGAAGGGGACAGTAAGTGTGTCTTGTTGTTCAACTATGAGGGTCGGTAGATTTAGTGATTTAAGGAACAATCGGATATTGTGTGGTGAAGTGGGGTTTGGACTTTCTGATTTTTCAATGTTATACAACTTTGAGTAGAAGTCTGCGAAGCTGTCCCCTATGTGAAGGTAGTCAGATCTTTTTTTTGCCTTGATGAATTTGTTGGATGCGGGATGTGTAAGCCCGGTGGTGCAGTTAATTAGCTAACATTCACCTAGATTACGAGTTTTGCGTTACGGTTTTAACGCTGAAAAAATTGCCATTTCAGCGTAAAAACCGTAACGCAGCCATTACGAGTCATCGGTATAGCTGTACCACAAGCATTTGTAACGCAACGTCAATCCCGCACTCAAAAAAATTACATTTTTGTGTGGGATTTTCTTCATATATGGAAAGAGTCCACAGCTGCATTCTTTACTTTTGGGAATTCATAACCTGGCCACTAGGAGGAGGCAAAGACACCGCAGCCAAAGGCTTAAATACCTCCCCAACTTGCCTCATTCCCCAGTCATTCTTTGCCTTTCGTCACAGGGAGTTGGCAGAGAAGTGTCAGAAGTTTGAGATTTGTCTCTTATGGAGGCTACTACTCTTCAAAATGGGACAGGAGTTTTAAGTAGTTCTGTCAGCCTCTCAGTGAGAGCATGGATGAAGGTTAGAGTCCGGAGATGCAGGGAGAGTCTTTCTGCGAAGCCATTCCGACTCATATTAACAGCTCCCTTGGCAATCAATGTTGACGAGTTTCGCTGCCTGCCGTTCACTCATGTCCATGTCAGAGGCGAGGCTACTATCTGTCACACTTAAAGGGCCATGTTCCTGTTCCACAGCATAGATTCCGGTAAGATTGTTTCATTTTACTTCATTATGTGATGTGGTGCCATTTGAAGGAGCTGCCTTTTTTTGTACCCACACTTTTTTTTACATTCAGTGTCCTTTAGCTTTGGTATTGTTTTCCCAAAAGTAATGAATGCAGCTGTGGACTCTTTCCATTTATGAAGAAAAACTTAAATTATGCTTACCTGATAAAAAAAAATTCAGATGGAGAGAGTCCACAGCTCCCCGGCCGTAATTTTATCTGCGGGGCGTCTGTTATTTTTGTTCTTCTGGCACATTTTTCACCCTGATATTTCTTCTACTGTTCCTTGTTCCCTCTGCAGAATGACTGGGGGATGAGGGAAGTGGGGGAGGTATTTAAGCCTTGGCTGGGGTGTCTTTGCCTCCTCCTGGTGGCCAGGTTCTGAATTCCCAAAAGTAATGAATGCAGCCGTGGACTCTTTCCATCTGAAGAAAAGAAAATGATCAGGTAAGCATAATTTAAGTTTTCCATAGCACCGGTATTATAGGTTGTGCGGTGAGGCTAAAATGCTTGCGTTCCAGCCTATAACGACACGATCCATTCTGCTATCTGAGACCAGTAGTTATTAGTTTTGCGCAACAAAAATGTTACACAAAACTCATAACTAAAATGTTACAAAGTACACTAACACCTATAAACTACCTATTAACACCTATTCCGCCGTCCTCTCGCATTGCAAACACTATATTAAACCTATTAACCCCTAATCTGCCGCTCCCAACATTGCCACCACTAATAATTCTTTAACCCCTATTCCGCCGCTCCCTGACATCGCCGCCACTATAATAGTTATTAACCCCTATTCCCCCGCACACCAACATCGCCCACACTACAATAAAGCTATTAACCCCTATTCCGCCACTCCCCGACATCGCAGCCACTAAATAGTTATTAACCCCTAAACCGCCAGCCCCCCACATCGCAAAAATCTAAATTAAACTATTAACCCATAAACCTAACAACCCCCTAACTTTAAATTAAAATTACAATATCCCTAATAAATAAAAACTTACCTGTGAAATTAAAAAAAACTAAGTTTAAACTAACAATTAACCTAACATAACTATTATACTAAAATTAAAATAACTACAAATTAAATAAACTAAAAAAACTAACACTAAAAAATTGGATCTAAAATTACAAAAAATAAAAAATACTAAATTACAAAAAATTATAAAAAACTAAATGATAAAAAATAACAAACACTAAATTACATTAAAAAAATATCCAAAATAAAAACAATTACACCTAATCTAATAGCCCTATAAAAATAAAAAAGCCCCCCCCCCCCGAAATTAAAAAAAACACCCTAGCCTACAATAAACTACCAATAGGGCCTTTTGTAGGGCATTGCCCTAAAGAAATCCGCTCTTTTACCTGCAAAAAAAATACAAAGACCCCCAACAGTAAAACCCACCACCAAACAAACCCCCCAAAATAAAAAACCTAACTCTAACAAAAACCTAAGCTACTCATTGCCCTGAAAAGGGCATTTGTATGGGCATTGCCCTTAAAAGGGCATTTAGCTCTTTTGCATTGCTCTTAAAAGGTCATTTAGCTCTTTTAAGAAACCCCAACCCCTAATATAAAAACAAAAGTTAAAAAAACCTAACACTAACCCCTGACGACCCACTTACAGTCCGGACATCCAGGTGGTGCGGTCTTCATCCATCCGTGCGGCGTCTTCTACCTTCATCCAGACGGCATCTTCTATCTTCATCCAAATGGCGTCTTCTATCTTCATCCCAGGTGGCGCGGAGCGGGTCCATCCTTCAAGACATCCGGTGCGGAGCATCCTCTTTGCCGCTGTACACTGAATCTTCAATGCAAGAAAGCCTTTTCAAAATGGCGTCCCTTGCATTCCTACTGTCTGATTTGATTTTTGAAATTCAAATCAGCCAATAGGATGAGAGCGACTGAAATCCTATTGGCTGTTTAAATCAGCCAATAGGATGAGAGCTACTGAAATTCTATTGGCTGATTTGAATAGCCAATAGAATTTCAGTAGCTCTCATCCTATTGGCTGATTTGAATAACCAATAGGATTTTAGTAGCTCTCATCCTATTGGCTGATTTTAATTTTAAAAATCAATTCAGCCAATAGGAATGCAAGGGACGCCATTTTGAAAAGACTCCCTTGCATTGAAGATTCAGTGTACAGCGGCGACCGCATGAAGAGGACGCTCCGCGCAGAATGTCTTCAAGGATGGACCCGCTCCGCCCCGCCGGGATGAAGATAGAAGACTCCGTCTGGATTGATGAAGACTTCTCGCCGCCTAAATGTCCGGACTTCAGAAATTATAAATAATAAACAAAAGGCAGTTGACACCAAGGGCCCAAGGATCAAAGCTCACTGGCATGGAGAGAAATCTCTAAAATATATATTATTTTGCTATTTACACTGTAAATTGTATGCATCTCTCCTTCACAACCATATCCTGCATATCGAGAGAAACCTCTCTCAAGCTAAAATTTGCCTTTCTAAAATTATTTGAGGGACCTTGAAGTACTGATGAGCCTACATAGATAATCTCATCAGACCAGAGTTCTATAGAGAATTGGGTTCCAAGTCATCACCAGGAATGGTATATTGTCTCTTTCAGCACAGACAATTAAGAATTTAATCTCATATATGACCAAACTGCTGACACATATTTCTGACAGTCAGATCTTAAATGAAAATCTTGGGGAAGCAGGCATCAATATGCCATGGGGCTAAGTTGGTGAGATAGAAAATGTGTCAACTGAAGCAATATTTTCTAAGCAAATAGAATAAGAAGACCAGCCCATTTGTTCTCATCTCAAATAACACTCAATGGTGGATTTGGATTCAGCAGTCTCAGCCGAGGCTTATAGACCAGTTTGTAATTTGAATAAGAGAAATCTTGGTATGCTGGATGACAGACAAGTAAGAAAATCAGTTAAAACATAAATTTAGGCACCTGGGAAAAAAAACAAAAAAAAACAAAACAATGTGACTTGTTTTATGCTTCAATCTGCATTTTATCAGTTATCCATTTGTATTTAGACAATGAAAAATCACAAATTCAGCAGGAGAGCAACTTGCCAGATGCAATCTGTGCAGGGAAGATGGAATCAAGAAGAATAAATTCTACCTTGAAATTGAGAAATAACTAGCACTGCAACTGTCTTAGGTTTCCTTGCAATGAAAATCAATAACTATTTTCACAGACAACAAGACTGTAATGTCTTGCATACCATTTTAGGGAAGGACAGAAAGTTGCTCATTCTTCAAGAAAGTAAGCCCATTATTCTTTTAGGAATCATATCTAATAATTTTTTTGGGGGGGGCACGCTTAGAGTTAGTGAATCCCTGCAGTGTTTTCCAGTGTGTCCGGTACTATGGATAAATGTAAATTTAGTCACCCAGGTGGATGACGCTTTGATGAGTGAAAGTTTGGATCCTTAAGCTTTAAAGTAAATGTAAATAAGTGCCCAGTTTTTAAAAATACTATTAAAAACAGGGGCACTTTCATTAATTAAAATTTACATTGAAGCGTTTTTTTTTTTAAAAATAACCAGACCGCCGATCCTTCGCCCGTAGCTCCTCTGTACTTAGCACCACTATGACAAAACCAGCTTCCTCCCCAAGGGGTCCAGCTCGTGAGGCCATGCAACGATTGAAGGAAGCCGGTTTCTTCATTGCTGTGCTAAGTACAGCAGGAGAAGCGGGCGGAGGATCACTGGTCTGGTTTTCCTAAAGTAAAAGGTGTTTTTAAAAAAAAAAACGCTTCAATGTAAATTGTTATGAATTAAATTGCCTCTGTTTTTAGTAGTATTTTTTAAATATTCATTCAAATTTACATTCACTTTAATTTAAATATTAGTACCCTTCAACTATTTTAGAAAAAAAACAAAGTAAAAATTAACAGAAGTATTTGTTATATCCACCATTCTTTATTTCAAATCCAATAGAACAGAAACTTTGCGTTTTATTTTATGACTTTACATATTACTTTAAAAGGTAAAACAAACGAGAATGGCATGGAAGAAAATATTGGTGCTCTTAACCTAATATTTTGTAGCACAGCCTTGTGGAGATAACTGCAATCAAGTGCTTTCTGTAGCTCTGAATAATATTTCTACACTTTTCGACTGTGAATTTGGCCCATTCTTTCTTGAACAAACTGCTCCAGTTCTCTCAGGTTTGATTTCTGTTTCCCAACTGCAAGTTTTAGTTCTTTCCACAGTTGTTTGATGAGATTCAGAGCTGGACTCATAGAAGTCCACTTTGGAACGGTCCAATGTTTTCTTCTCATTCATTCTTGGGTGCTTTTTGAAGTAGGTTTCAGGTCATTATCCTGCTGGATGATCCATGACCTACCATTGAGACACAGCTTTATGACACTGGGCAGTATGTTTTGCTCCAGAATACCTTGATAGTTTTCTGATTTCATTACAAACCTTTACAGATTCTAGGCACCCAGTATGCCACACATACTGGCATTCAAAAGTTTGGGATCACTTGGATAATTCCTTATTTTCCATGAAAACATACATGAATAAATAGGAAATATACGCCTAGATTACAAGTGTTGCGGTATAGCTTTTAACGCTGAAAAAATGGCCATTTCAGAGTAATGGCCGGGAACACATATAACGAGTTGTGTCGGTATAGCCTGTAACGCAACGTCCATTCCGCACTCAAACAATTTACGTTTTTGTGTGAGATTTTCATAGCGCCGGTATTACAGGTTGTGCATTCAGGCTAAAAAGCTTACATTA
This sequence comes from Bombina bombina, assembly GCF_027579735.1. Lineage (NCBI taxonomy): Eukaryota > Metazoa > Chordata > Amphibia > Anura > Bombinatoridae > Bombina > Bombina bombina. Next base: position 1,057,561,439 of record NC_069502.1, on the reverse strand, counting down.
CAGCCTATACCGACATGATCCATACCTCCATCTGAGACCAGTAGTTATAGATTTTGCAAAACAAAAATGTTTCACAAAACTCATAACTAAAGTGTTACAAAGTACACTAACACCCATAAAACCTAATAACCCCTAAACCGTCGCCCTCCTGCATCGCAAATACTATTTAAAACGTATTAACCCCTAATCTGCCGCCCACCCACATGGCGACTATTAAATAAAGCTAATAACCCCTAATCTGCCGCCCACCCACCCACATCGCCAACACTATTTAAATATCTTAACCCCTAATCTGCCGCTCCCCGACATCGCCACTACTATAATAAAGTTATTAACCCCTAAACCTCTGGCCTCCCACATCGCCGCCACTTAATAAACCTATTAACTCCTAAACCTCCGGCCCCCCACATTGCAAAACACTAAATTAAACTATTAACCCCTAAACCTAACACCTAACTAAATTAAAATTACAATATAACTATCTTTAAATAAATAAATACTTACCTGTGAAATAAAAATAAACCTAACATTAAACTATAAATTAAACTAACATTACTATTCTAATAAAATAAAAAAATACTACCAATTTTAAAACCTAAATTACAAATTTAAAAAAATCTAACACTACGAAAAAAATAAAAAAATCTAAAATTACGAAAAATAAAAAACACTAAGCTTACAAAAAATAATAAACGAAATTATCACAAATAGAAACAATTACACCTAATCTAATAGCCCTATAAAAATATAAAAAGCCCCCCAAAAATAAAAACACCCCTTAGCCTACAATAAACTACCAATAGCCCTTAAAAGGGCCTTTTGTAGGGCATTGCCCTAAGTTAAACAGCTCTTTTACTTGTAAAAAAAATACGAAGCCCCCACCACAGTAAAACCCACCACCCAACCAACCCCCAAAATAAAAAAGCTAACTCTAAAAAAAAAACCTAAGCTACCTATTGCCCCCAAAGGGGCATTTGTATGGGCATTGCCCTTAAAAGGGCAATCAGCTCTTTTTTACTGCCCTTAAAAGGGCATTCAGCTCTTTTACAAAAGCCCTAATCTAAAAAAATAACCCACCCCAAAACAAAAAACTAACACTAACCCCAGAATATCTCTCACGGTTCCTGAAGTCTGGACATCCATCTCCATCCAGGTAGCGATATCTTCATCCATCATGGAAGCATCTTCTATCTTCATCCCGGCGGCGCCAATAGGATGAGAGCTACTGAAATCCTATTGGCTGATTTTAACAGCCAATAGGATTTCAGTAGCTCTCATCCTATTGGTTGATTTGAATTTGAAGAATCAAATCAGCTAATAGGAATGCAAGGTACGCCATTTTGAAACTGCTACCTTGCATTCAACTTCAGTGTATGGCGGTGACCATATGAAGAGGACACTCCGCACGGGATGGGATCGGCTTCCAGGATGGCTCTGCTCCGCGCCTCCGGGATGGATGAAGATATCGCCGCCTGGATGAAGACTTCTCACCGCCTGGATGGAGATGGATGTCTGGACGAACCATGAGTAGATATTCTGGGGTTAGTGTTAGGTTTTTTTTTTTCATTTTTTGGGGTGTTTTATTGTTTTTTTTTTTTTAATTAGGGCTTTTGTAAAAGAGCGGAATGCCCTTTTAAGGGCAGTGAAAAAAGAGCTAAATACCCTTTTAAGGGCAATGCCCATACAAATGCCCATTTAGGGGCAATGGGTAGCTTAGGTTTTTTTAGAGTTAGGTTTTTTATTTAAAGTATTTAAAGGTAAAATAGCTGTTTAACTTAGGGCAATGCCCTACAAAAGGCCCTTTTAAGGGATATTGGTAGTTTATTGTAGGCTAGGGGTGTTTTTTTTGGGGGGGGTTATTTTTATAGGGCTATTAGATTAGGTGTCATTTTTAATAACACTAAGCTTAGTGTTTTTTATTTTTTGTAATTTAGTGTTTATTATTTTTTTGTAATTTTAGATTTTTTAATTTTTTTCGTAGTGTTAGGTTTTTTTAAATTTGTAATTTAGATTTTTTAATTGGTAGCATTTTTTTATTTTATTAGAATAGTAATGTTAGGTTAATTTATAGATTAATATTAGGTTTATTTTTATTTCACAGGTAAGTTTTCATTTATTTTAAGATAGTCATATAGCAATTTTAATTTTAAGTTAGGGGGTTTAGGTTTAGGGGTTAATAGGTTTATTTAGTAGCAACGATGTAGGAGGCCAGAGGTTTAGGGGTTAACAGGTTTATTTAGTGGCAGCGATGTAGGAGGCCGGAGGTTTAAGGGTTGATAGGGTTTATTTTGTAGCAGTGATGTGGGAGGCCAGAGGTTTAGGGGTTAATAGGTTTATTTAGTGGCGATGTGGGAGGCCGGAGGTTTAGGGGTTAATAGCTTTATTATAGAGTTGGCTATGTCAGGAGTAGCAGATTAGGGGTTAATAGCTTTATTATGATGTCGGGGAGCGGCGGAATAGGGGTTAATAACTTTTATTACTGCTGGCGATGTCGGGAGCGGCAGATTAGGAGTTAATAACTTTATTTAGGAGTCGGCAATGTCGGGGGTGGTGGATTAGAGGTGTTTAGACTTGGGGTTTATGTTAGGGTGTTAGGTTTAAATGTAACTTTTTTCCACCCATAGACATCAAAGGGGTTGCGTTACAGAGATTTTTCATTTTTCACTCTCTCCCCATTGATGTCTATGAGGGAAAACGTGCACGAGCACGTCAAAGCAGCCCTTGGATTTTGTGCGGTATGGAGCTTAACACCACCATATTCCACACACAAAGAAGCTTTTCAGTAACTCGTAATGGCAGCGCTATGGAGAGTGAAATAACGCAACTTTTTTGGTGTTAGTTTCGCACCCTGATTAGCGCAAAATTCGTAATCTAGGTGATAGTCATTAAAAAAGGTTAGAAATAATGAATTTTAAAGGGACAGTCAACACCAGAATTTTTGTTGTTTTAAAAGATAGATAATCCCTTACCAATTGCCCAGTTTTGCATAACCAACACAGTTATAATTATACACGTTTTACCTCTGTAATTACCTTGTATTTAAGCCTCAGCAGACTGCCCCCTTATTTCAGTTCTTTTGACAGACTTGCATTTTAGCCAATCAGAGCTATCTCCATGGTAAATTCACGAGCATGAGCTCAATGTTATCTATATGAAACACATGAACGAATGCCCTCTAGTGGTGAAAAACTATCAAAATGCATTTAAATTAGAGGCGGCCTTCAAGGTCTAAGAAATTAGCATATGAACTTCCTAGGTTTAACTTTCAACTAAGAATACCAAGAGAACAAAGCAAAATTGGTGATAAATGTAAATTGGAAAGTTGTTTAAAATTACATGCCCTATCTGAATCATGAAAGTTTTTTTTGGACTTGACTGTCCCTTTAAGTGAAATAATAATTGTGCAGTGATTACAGCCTTGCAGACTTTTGGCAATCTAGTTGTCAATTTGTTGAGGAAATCTGAAGAGATTTCACCCCATGCTTCCTGAAGCACCTCCCACAAGTTGGCTTGATTGGCACTTCTTACATACCATATGGTCAAGCTGCTCCCACAACAGATCAAAAGAGTTAAGATCTGGTGACAGTGTTGGACACTCCATTAAAGACAGAATACCAGCTGACTGCTTCTTCCCTAAATAGTTCTTGCATAGTTTTGGTCTGTGTCTCAGGACTGTTCTTCTTTGTGATCCAAACACCTCAAACTTCGATTCGTCTATCCATAACACTTTTTTTACAATCTTCCTCTGTCCACTGTCTGTGTTCTTTTTCCCATCTTAATCTTTTCTTTTTATTGGCCAGTGTGAGATATGGCTTTTTTTGCAACTCTGCCTAGAAGGCCAGCTTCCCAGAGTTGCCTCTTCACTGTTGACGTTGAGACTGGTATTTTGCGGGTACTATTTAATTAAGCTGATTGTTGAGGACCTGTGATGCATTTGTTTCTCAAACTAGACACTCTAATTTATGTGTCCTCTTGCATAGTTGTGCACTGTGGCCTCCCATTCCTCTTTCTATTCTGTTAGAGACAGTTTGCTCTGTTCTGTGAAGGGAGTAGTACACAGCATTGTACGAGATCTTCAGTTTCTTGGCAAATTCTTGCATTGGAATAGCCTTCATTTCTCAGAACAAGAATAGACAAAGAGTTTCAGAAGAAAGTTCTTTGTTTCTGGCCATCTTGAGCCAGAAAGACCCAAAAAGACCCAAAGAAAACTTTGATCAGTGATAGCTACTGCATTAGCTGATTTATTTAATCAGTCACTGTCAACAGGAATTGTTTCAGAACACTGGAAAATTGCTAATGTAGTCCCTCTTCATAAAAATGGTAGATGGGAAGATTCTGCTAATTATAGGCCAGTCAGTTTGACCTCAATTTCAGGAAAATTAATGGAAACCTGTTTTAACCCTTTAAGGACACAGCTTTCTGTTTGCTCAATTGTTTTATGACGGAAAAATTCCGTCATATGTCCTTAAGAGGTTAAAGGAAAGACCTGTGCCTTACCCTCAGGTGAACGACTTAGAAGACAAAGGACAGCATAGTTTCACTACTACAAGATCATGTCAGACTAATTTAATTTATTTATTTGACCATGTAACTAAATTAATAGGGAGAAACCATAGATGTAGCATATCTAGACTTTAGCAAAGCATTTGACACCGTCCTACACAACAAACATATTCACAAAAGTATTGCCTTAGAGTAGATTAAAGGGACAGTAGTCTATACCAGAATTTTTATTGTTTAAAAATATAGATAATCCCTTTATTACCCATTCCCCAGTTTTGCATAACCAACACAGTTATATTAATATACTTTTTACCTGTGATTACCTTGTATCTACCACTCTTTGTTTTTTTTACCTTGTATCTCAGCCTCAGCAGACTGCTCCCTTATTTCAGTTCTTTTGCATTTTAGCCAGTCAGTGCTGACTCCTAGGTAACTTCACAGATGTGAGCATAATTTTTATCTATATGGCACACATGAACTAACGTCCTCTAGTTGTGAAAAATGTCAAAATGCATTCAGAAGAGAGGCAGCCTTCAAGGACTAAGAAATAAGCATTTAAGCATACCTAGGTTTAGCTTTCAACTAAGAATACCAAGATAACAAAGAAAAATTGATTATAAACGAAAACTGGAAAGCTGTTTAAAATTACATGCCCTATCTTAATCATGAAAGTTTATTTTTTACTTGACTGTCCCTTTAAGTGGGTAGAATGCTGGCTTAAAGGGATACTAAACCCAATTTTTTTTCTATAATGATTCAGATAGAGCATGCAATTTTAAGCAACTTTCTAATTTACTCCTGCTATCAATTTTTCTTCATTCTCTTTCTATATTTATTTAAAAAGCAGGAATTTTAAGCTGAGGAGCCAGCCCATGTTCATTAGTGATATTGGAATTGGGCTCCAGGGGAAGGAATGCTTATTTGATGATGATGCAAAAACAGAGTTGTTGTTCCAGGGTGAGTGGATCAAATGAGCAGTGATATTAAAAAACTGTTGGACTGGGTAAATAATGGGATCTTAAATTTAATATTACCAAGGGCAAAATTATGCATATAGGATCTAAAAACCCAAAGGCCAATTACAGTCTCAATGGTACTGACTGTAACTAAAGAGAAACGGGACTTGGGAATTAATATTTCATATGATTTAAAATTAGACAGTGCAGCCTGTAAGGCTAATCGAATATTTGGTTGCATTGGGAGAGCTATTAGTAGCAGATATAGCAGGGTTCTTATGTCACTTTACAGATCACTAGTTAGGCCTCACCTGGAATATTGTGTACAGTTCTGGAGACCACATCTCCAGACGGATATAATTAAACTAGAAATTGTCCAAAAGGAGGGCTACTAAATTTGTACATGGTATAAAATGTAAAGCATACAAAGAAATAAATACTAAAACAAGGGGTCGCAATCTTAAGGTAGAAGGTAGCAGATTCAGGAAAAATGTGAGGAAGCATTTTTTTTACGGAAAGAGTGGTGGATTCATGGAATAAACTTCCAAAAGAGGTGGTAAACACAGGGAATGTAAAAGAATTAAAAAATGCTTGGGACATGCATAAGACTATCCTAAGAAAACATAAACATATAATATGGGTAGACTTGATGGGCCATTTGATTCTTATCTACAGTCAAATTCTAATGGCTAGATTACGAGTTGTGCGTTAACAGGTCCTAATGCTGCTTTTTTACTACCGCTGCTATTACGAGTCTTGCAGGTTTAGGGGCCCTGCACCCTTTTTTGGCCTTACCGCAAACCGGCTTACGTAAACTTAGTAAACCCTTTTTTTCTATGGGACTTCCATAGCGCCGGTATTACGAGTCTGTCCTGGGAGGCCAAACAGTGAGCGGTACACCCTCTACCTCCAAGATCCGTAACGCATTCTAAAGTCAGTAGTTATGAGTTTTACACTACAACGCTGTAGCATAAAACTCATATCTAAAGTGCTAAAAAGTACACTAACACCCATAAACTACCTATTAACCCCTAAACCGAGGCCCTCCTGCATCGCAAACACTATAATAAAAATATTAACCCCTAATCTGCCGCTCCGGACATCGCCGCCACTATAATAAACATATTAACCCCTAAACCGTCGCACTCCTGCATCACAAACAATAGTTAAATATTATTAACCCCTAATCTGCCGCCCCTAACATCACTGCCACCAACATTATATTTATTAACCCCTAATCTGCCGCCCCCAATGTCGCTGCCACTATATTAAATGTATTAACCCCTAAACCTAAGTCTAACCCTAACACCCCCTAACTTAAATATAATTTAAATAAATCTAAATTAAATTCCTATGATTAACTAAACTATTCCTATTTAAAACTAAATACTTACCTGTAAAATAAACCCTAAGCTAGCTACAATATAACTAATAGTTACATTGTAGCTAGCTTAGGGTTTATTTTTATTTTACAGGCAAGTTTGTATTTATTTTAACTAGGTAGAATAGTTACTAAATAGTTATTAAATATTTAATAACTACCTAGCTAAAATAAATATAAATTTCCCTGTAAAATAAAACCTAACCTAAGTTACAATACCACCTTACACTACACTATAATTAAATCAATTCCCTAAATTAAATACAATTAAATAAATTAAATTAGCTAAATCACAAAAAAACAAAACACTAAATTACAGAAAATAAAAAATTACACCTAATCTAATAGCCCTATCAAAATAACCCCCCCCCCCCCCCAAAATAAAAAAAATCCTAGCCTAAACTACCAATAGACCTTAAAAGGGCCCAACAGTAAAACCCACCTGTAAATCTGTAATTTGTTTTTTTTATTTTCTGTAATTTAGTGTTTTGATTTTTTGTGATTTAGCTAATTTAATTTAATTTATTTAATTGTATTTAATTTAGGGAATTGATTTAATTATAGTGTAGTGTTAGGTGTTCTTGTAACTTAGGTTAGGTTTTATTTTACAGGTAAATTTGTATTTATTTTAGCTAGGTAGTTATTAAATAGTTAATAACTATTTAATAACTATTCTACCTAGTTAAAATAAATACAGACTTGCCTGTGAAATAAAAATAAACCCTAAGCTAGCTACAATGTAACTATTAGTTATATTAAAGCTAGCTTAGGGTTTATTTTACAGGTAAGTATTTAGTTTTAAATAGGAATAATTTAGTTAATGATAGGAATTTTATTTAGATTTATTTAAATTATATTTAAATTAGGGGGTGTTAGGGTTAGACTTAGAATTAAGGGTTAATACATTTAATATAGTGGCGGCGACGTTGGGGCGGCAGATTAGGGGTTAATAAGTGTAGGTAGGTTGCGTCGACATTGGGGCGGGAGATTAGGGGTTAATAAATATAATGTAGGTGTCAGCAATGTTGGGGGCAGCAGATTAGAGGTTAATAAGTATAATGTAGGTGGCGGTGGTGTCCGGAGCGGCAGATTAGGGGTTAATAAGTGTAAGGTTAGGGGTGTTTAGAATCAGGGTTCATGTTAGGGTGTTAGGTGTAAACATAACTTTTGTTTCCCCATTGATTCAAAAGGAATCAATGGGGCTGCGTTACTGAGTTTTACGCTGCTTTTTTGCAGGTGTTAGACTTTTTTTTAGCCGGCTCTCCCCGTTGATTCATATGGGAAAATCGTGCACGAGCACGTTACACCAGCTCACCGCTGACTTAAGCAGCGCTGGTATTGGAGTGCGGTAATGAGCAAAATTTTACTCAACGCTCACTTCTTGTCTTTTAACAACGGGTTTCTGAAAACTCGTAATACCAGCGCTGCAGGTAAGTGAGCGGTGAGGGAAAACTGCTTGTTAGTACTGCATAGCCTCTAACGCAAAACTCGTAATCTAGGTGTATGTTTCTATGAACCCACAATTGCTGATGCTCCAGATACTAAACTAGTCTTATGAAGGCCAGTTTTATTGCTTCTTTAATTGGCACAACAGTTTTCAGCTGCACTAACATAATTGCAAAAGGGTTTTCTAATGATCAATTAGCCTTTTTAAATGATAAACTTTGATTAGCAAAAACAACGTGCAATTGGAACACAGAACAGATGGTTGCTGATACAAGGCCTCTGTACGCCTATGTAGATATTCCATTAAAAATCAGCTGTTTACAGCTACATTAGTCATTTACAACATTAACAATGTCTACACTGTATTTCTGATCAATTTGATGTTATTTTATTGGACAAAAAAAAAGCGTGCTTTTCTTTCAAAAACAAGATAATTTTTAAAGGGACACTGTACCCATATTTTTTCTTTTGTGATTCAGATAAAGCATGCAATTTGAAGCAACTTTCTAATGTACTCCTATTATCAAATTTTCTTCATTCTCTTGGTATGTTTATTTGAAAAGCAAGAATTTAAGTTTAGATGCCGGCCCATTTTTGGTGAACAACCTGGGTTGTCCTTGCTGATTGGGCAGCACCAATAAACAATTGCTGTCCATGGTTCTGAACCACAAATTTGCTGACCCCTCAGCTTAGATACCTTCATTTTCAAATAAAGATATCAAGAGAATGAAGAAAAATTGATAATAGAAGTAAATTAGAAAGTTGCTTAAAATTGCATGTTCTATCTGAATCACAAAAGAAAAAATTTGGGTACAGTGTCCCTTTAACCCCTTAATGACCACAGCACTTTTCCATTTTCTGTCCGTTTGGGACCAAGGCTATTTTTACATTTCTGCAGTGTTTGTGTTTAGCTGTAATTTTCCTCTTACTCATTTACTGTACCCACACATATTATATACCGTTTTTCTCGCCATTAAATGGACTTTCTAAAGATACCATTATTTTCATCATATCTTATAATTTACTATAAAAATTTTTATAAAATATGAGGAAAAAATTGAAAAAAACACACTTTTTCTAACTTTGACCCCCAAAATCTGTTACACATCTACAACCACCAAAAAACACCCATGCTAAATAGTTTCTAAATTTTGTCCTGAGTTTAGAAATACCCAATGTTTACATGTTCTTTGCTTTTTTTGTAAGTTATAGGGCCATAAATACAAGTAGCACTTTGCTATTTCCAAACCATTATTTTTCAAAATTAGCGCTAGTTACATTAGAACACTAATATCTTTTAGGAATCTCTGAATATCCATTGACATGTATATATTTTTTTTTAGTAGACATCCCAAAGTATTCATCTAGGCCCATTTTGGTATATTTCATGCCACCATTTCACCGCCAAATGCGATTAAATACAAAAAATCGTTCACTTTTTTACTAATTTTTTCACAAACTTTTGGTTTCTCACTGAAATTATTTACAAACAGCTTGTGCAATTATGGCTTAAATGGTTGTAAATGCTTCTCTGGGATCCCCTTTGTTCAGAAATAGCAGACATATATGGCTTTGGCGTTGCTTTTTAGTAATTAGAAGGCTGTTAAATGCCACTGCGCACTACACGTGTATTATGCCCAGCAGTGAAGGGGTTAATTATGGAGCATGTAGGGAGCTTTTAGGGATACTTTTAGCTTTAGTGTAGTGTAGTAGACAACCCCAAGTATTGATCTAGGCCAATTTTGGTATATTTCATGCCACCATTTCACCGCCAAATGCGATCAAATGAAAAAATTTTTTTTTCACAATTTTAGGTTTCTCACTGAAATCATTTACAAACAGCTTGTTCAATTATGGCACAAATGGTTGTAAATGCTTCTCTGGGATCCCCTTTGTTCAGAAATAGCAGACATATATGACTTTGGCGTTGCTTTTTGGTAATTAGAAGGCCGCCAAATGCCGCTGCATTTCACACGTGTATTATGGCTAGCAGTGAAGGGGTTAATTATGTAGCTTGCAGGGTTAATTTTAGCTTTAGTGTAGAGCCTCCCACCTGAAACATGAGACCCCCTGATCCCTCCCAAACAGCTCTCTTCCCTCCGCCACCCCACAATTGTCCCCGCCATCTTAAGTACTGGCAGAAACTCTGCCAGTACTAAAATAAAAGCTATACTTGGGCTTTTTTTTTTTTTTTTTTTGGCATATTTACATATGCTGCTGTGTAGGATCCCCCCTTAGTCCCCAACCTCACTGATCCCCCACCAAACAGCTCTCTAACCCTCCCCCTCTGCCTTAATGGGCGCCATCTTGGGTACTGGCAGCTGTCTGCCAGTACCCAGTTTAGTAACAAATGTGCCTTTTTTTAAAAAAAAAAATCCCTTTTCTGTAGTGTAGCTTTCCCCCCCCCACAAGACCAGCCCCCACCCCTTCCAGATCCCTTAGCTGTTTATATGTAATATTTTATGTTACAAATAATTTTAACCTTTCACAGCCTTATTTTTCCGTAGTGTAGCGGTTCCCTCCCGCTCCCGCCCCATGCACGCGCCCGCCGCCCCCCGTGCACACGCGCGCTCCCATGCGCGCTCCCGACGGTTCCGCCCCCGATCCCGCCCACCTTCTCTGCACTCGGCACATCGATGGCCGCCCACCCGCCTCCCAGACTTGCTCCCACCCACCAACGATACCGGCCACCGATGTCCAGTGCAGAGAGGGCCACAGAGTGGCTCTCTCTGCATCGGATGGCCAAGGGGGGTTATTGCAGGATGCCTCCATATCGAGGCATCACTGCAATAACCGGAAAGCAGCTGGAAGCGAGCAGGATCGCTTCCAGCTGCTTTCCAGACCAAGGACGTACGCCACACGTCCTCGGTCATTAACTGTCTTTTTTTTTAGGACGTGTGGCGTACGTCCTTGGTCATTAAGGGGTTAAGTGATCTTAAACTTTTGAACACTAGTGTATATATACAGTATATATACACACTGTGTGAATATACAGCTCTGGAAAAAATTAAGAGACCACTGCAGAATTATCAGTTTTACTAATTATAGGTATGTTTTTGAGTAAAATTAACATTTTTGTTTTATTCTATAAACTACTGAAAACATTTCTCCCAAGTTTCAAATAAAAATATTGTCATTTATAGCATTTATTTGCAGAACATGACAACTTGTCAAAATAACAAAAAAGATGCAGTGTTTTCAGACTTCGAATAATGCAAAGAAAATAAGTTCATATTAATTTTTAAACAACACAATACTAATGTTTTAACTTAGGAAGAATTCAGAAATCAGGATTTGGTGGAATAACCCTGATTTCAATCTCAGCTACTATGCGTGTTGGCATGCTCTCCACCAGTCTTTAACATTACTGTTGGGTGACTTTGGGGTCGATCCGATAAAAATCGTCTCCCGCAAAAGCTGGCGACGCCAGTAACCTAGAAGTTACGCGCGTATATTTCTGCCGTCGCCCGTAGTTTTTTGGGCCATAGGCAGGTATACCAAACCCGCGCAGTTTGGTATCCAATATACAGCGTAAGGACTTACGTGGCGAAAATGGAGAAATCTTACTCCATTTTCACCTCGCCACAAAAAGCAGCCGTAAGAAGCCTTACGCTGACTATTGGAGCCCCGTAACTCCCTAAACTGGCTGCTAAAATAAACCTAACACCTAACGCATGCGCAATGTCTATCTCCCTGTCAACCGCGATCCCCCGCCGCAATCCATAATAAAGTATTTAACCCCTAAACCGTTGCCATCTACATAAACTAACCCCCTACTGTGAGCCCCTAAAACCGCCACCATCTAACTGATCTATCCCCTAATGTGAACCCCTTACACCGCCGCCATCTATATTAAAATTATTAACCCCTAATTTAATCTACCTACCCCGCCGCCAGCTATATTATCTATATTAACCCTAAGTATATTATAGTTAATATAGTTATTACATTATATATATTAACTATATTAACCCTAATTATATTAGGGTTAATATAGTTAATATAGTTACTATAGTATTTATATAAACTATATTAACTCTATCTAACCCTAACACCCCTAACTAAATTCTTATTAAATAAATCTAATTCATATTATAAACTAAAATATTCCTATTTAAATCTAAATACTTACCTATAAAATAAACCCTAAGATAGCTACAATGTAATTAATAATTACATTATAGCTATGTTAGGGTTTATATTTATTTTACAGGTAAATTGTTAATTATTTTAACTAGGTATAATAGCTATTAAATAGTTATTACCTATTTAATAGCTACCTAGTTAAAATAATTACCCAATTACCTGTAAAATAAATCCTAACCTAAGTTACAAATACACCTACACTATCAATAAATGAAATAAACTACAAATATCTATCTAAAAATACAATTAAATAAACTAAACTAAATTACAAAAAAAACCCCACTAAATTACAAAAAATAAAAAAAAGATTACAAGATTTTTAAGCTAATTACACCTATTCTAAGCCCCCTAATAAAATAATAAACCCCCAAAATAAAAAAATTCCCTACCCTATTCTAAATTAAAAAAAGTTTAAAGCTCTTTTACCTTACCAGCCCTTAAAAGGGCCTTTTGTGGGGGCAAGCCCCAAAGAAAACTGCTCTTTTGCCTGCAAAAAAAAAACACAATACCACCCCCCAACATTACAACCCACCACCCACATACCCCTAATCTAACCCAAACCCCCCTTAAATAAACCTAACACTACCCCCCCTGAAGATCTCCCTACCTTGTATTCACCCCGCCGGGCAGAACAACTCATCCGATCCGGGCGATGTCTTCCAGCAAGCGGCAGTGAAGTCTTCTTCCATCCGGGCGATGTCTTGAAGCAAGCGGCAGAGAGTCTTCTTCCATCAGCGATGTCTTCAAGCAAATCGGCATCTTCAATCTTCTTTGTTCGCTCCTCCGCCGCGGAGCATCCATCCGGCACGACGACTTCCCAACGAATGAGGTTCCTTTAAATGACGTCATCCAAGATGGCGTCCGTCGAATTCCGATTGGCTGATAGGATTCTATCAGCCAATCGGAATTAAGGTAGAAAAATCTGATTGGCTGATTGAATCAGCCAATCAGATTCAAGTTCAATCCGATTGGCTGAACCAATCAGATAATCAGATTGAACTTGAATCTGATTGGCTGGTAAGGTAAAAGAGCTTTGAACTTTTTTTAATTTAGAATAGGGTAGGGAATTTTTTTTATTTTGGGGGTTTATTATTTTATTAGGGGGCTTAGAATAGGTGTAATTAGCTTAAAAATCTTGTAATCTTTTTTTTTATTTTTTGTAATTTAGTGTTTGTTTTTTTTTGTAATTTAGTTTAGTTTATTTAATTGTATTTTTAGATAGATATTTGTAGTTTATTTAATTTATTGATAGTGTAGGTGTATTTGTAACTTAGGTTAGGATTTATTTTACAGGTAATTGGGTAATTATTTTAACTAGGTAGCTATTAAATAGATAATAACTATTTAATAGCTATTATACCTAGTTAAAATAATTAACAATTTACCTGTAAAATAAATATAAACCCTAACATAGCTATAGTGTAATTATTAATTACATTGTAGCTATCTTAGGGTTTATTTTATAGGTAAGTATTTAGATTTAAATAGGAATATTTTAATTAATAATATTAATATAAGATTTATTTTAATAAGAGTTTAGTTAGGATGTTAGAGTTAGATAGGGTTATTATACTTTATATATATATATAATATAATAACGATATTAACTATATTAACCCTAATATAATTAGGGTTAATATAGTTAATATATATAATATAATAACGATATTAACTATATTAACCCTAATATAATTAGGGTTAATATAGTTAATATAGCTGGCGGCGGTGTAGGGGGATTAGATTAGGGGTTAATAATTTTAAAATAGATAGCGGCGGGGTAGGGGCTCACTTTAGGGGGTAGGTAAGGTAGATGGCAGCGGTGTTAGGGGCTCACTTTAGGGGGTTATAGATTTAATATAGCTGGCGGCGGTTTAGGGGTTAATAACTTTATTAGGTAGCGGCGGTTTAGGGGTTAATACATTGTTATTGTTAGGATAGTGAGGGGGGATAGCGGATAGAGGGTTAGACGAGTCGGGCTATGTTAGGGAGGCGTGTTAGACGTGTCGGGCTATGTTAGGGAGGCGTGTTAGACAGTGCGGGTGATTTAGACTTTAGTCAGGTTTTGTAGGCGCCGGCAGTTTCTAACGTGCCGCAAGTCACTGGCGACGCGAGAAATTTGTACTTGCGCAGATTTCTGGACATCGCTGGTTTATCTGACTTACGGCACTTTAGCATCTGATGGCGCAGTATATGGGATAGCTCGAGTTGCGAGCTGAAACTGCGGGCGACGCGGGTTCCCTCGCTTGCGCCGCAAACTACGATCTATATCGGATCGACCCCCTTATGCCACTCCTTACGCAAAAATTCAAGCAGTTTGGCTTTGTTTGATGGCTTTTAATTCCCTTACACACAAAGGGCAGAGGCAGCGCTAAGATAGGGCAAATAAATCCAATCACATAATTTTTTATAAAGTGTTTTTAATATATAAAAACCATAAAACAATAATAAAATATGTATAAAAAGTAACAATGATACTTGCACTAATAAATCTATCTTGCTTAGATCACAAAACCGCTTGCCACCTAATAAAGAGGATCTTTTCTTGAAACAAGTAGTGGTTTTGGAGGACTTACCAGCCGGTGATTCTTTGCCTATAATTGCAGTTTTGTGATCTAAGCGAGAGACTTCCTTGCATGTTCAAAGAATTATCAGTTCAAGTATCATTGTTAATTTTTATACATATTTTATTACTGTTTTATGTTTTTTTTATATTGAAAAACGTTATGAAAAAATGATGTGATCGGCTTTATTTGCCCTGCGTCTGCGCCTCAGATACAGTAAACTTGCAACTCTTTCTTATGTGATTGGCTTTCTTCACCTCTCTTGCCTTGTCTATAACCTTCTGTGAAAAAAAGTCTGCGCTACCTAAGCAGTATGCTCCCCCCCCCCAATAACTTAAAGTGCCATAAAACATGTTGAGATCTGTGCATCTCCTAAAAGGGCTAATTAAAGGGACACTGAACCCAAATGTTTTCTTTTGTAATTCAGAAAGAGCATACAATTTTAAGCAACTTTCTAATTTACTCCTATTTTCAATTTTTCTTCGTTCTCTTGCTATTATTATTTGAAACAGAAGGCATCTAAGCTTTTTTTTGGTTTTAGTACTCTGGACAGCACTTTTTTATTGGTGGATGAATTTATCCACCAATCAGCAAGGACAACCCAGGTTGTTCACCAGAAATGGGCCGGCATCTAAACTTACATTCTTGCATTTCAAATAAAGATACCAAGAGAATGAAGAAAATGTGATAATAGGAGTAAATTAGAAAGTTGCTTAAAATTTCATGCTCAATCTGAATCACGAAAGAAAAATTTTGGTTACAGTGTCCCTTTAAGTAAAAATAAGCAAAATTACTTACATATCCATGCTGTCTGGAGTAGTTGGATCCACCCCCTTATCAGTGTTTAGCTTCAGAAAGACAGACATTGTATTTCAACTAAATTCACAGCTGCTTATTTGCTTCTAGGCATTCTCCAGCAGATAATGACTGTGCAGGTCTGCATTCTACCAAAGCAAAGGTAGATATAGATACAGCCATAAAAGAAAATGTGTGTGTGTGGGGGGGGGGGGGGGGTAGAGCTGTACAATTCGGAAACTTAAAAGAAAGGGTTAATGGCAAGGCAATGCAGTATAAATTTGCAGGTAAAGTAATTAAAGTGCATATTATTATATTTTGTCTCTATTCAAACTTGTTTTGTGTCCCTTGAAAATAAAAATCTCTTTATCTTTACAAACAAATCAATCTCGTAAAGACTGTAAATAAAAAAAAAGACCTATCTTTAAGCTTTCTTTAAGTGAAGTTAATGTGGGAGCGCTAAATAGTGTACCACTTGTAATCTAGCCCTTTATGAGGTACTATCCTGCTAAACATGTGCAAGAGTTTACAGTGCATATGTATGGTAGTCTTTGATTGGCTGATGCATGTCACATGTTACATGAGGCAGCACATTTTTAAACTTGTTGGGAAAAAAACATTGCTTATTTAAAATTCAGAGTAAGAGCTATTTTTTGGCTTTTTTTTTTTTAATCATATCTTTTTATTGAGGTAACATAACATGTAAGAAGACAATTTTTGTTTTTATAGTCAAGACTTATATAAACAATAAAAAGGAAGTAAACAATCATGTAATTTTACATCCTGTTTCTGTGATGACTGTGACAGACTAAAATGTAAATTAAAGGGACAGTAAAGTCGTAATTAGACATTCATGATTTAGACAGAGCATACAATTTTAAGCAACTTTCCAATTTACTTCTATTATTTAATTTGCTTCCTTCTCTTGTTATCCTTGGCCGAAAGGTTTATCTAGGACAGCTCAGAAGCAGCAAAGAACCTAGGTTCTAGCTGCTGATTGGTGGCTGCATATATATATACCGATTGTCATTGGCTCACCCATGTGTTCAGTTAGAAATCAGTAGTGCATTACTGATCCTTCAACAAATGATACAGAGAGAATGAAACAAATTTCATAATAGACGTGCACTGGAAAGTTGTTTAAAATTGTATGTTTTACCCAAATCATGAAAGAAAAAAAATTGTGTTTCTTGTCCCTTTAACAACAACAAAGTCTCTTAAAATGAAACCTCTTAATTTAAAGTTTTCATATACCTCTATACTAAAAATGTCAATAGTATACACCTGATGATGTTATTGAGACTATATATTTAGTACAATGTCACTTTCTGGAAGTTTACTATAAAACTGATATAAAACATTAGTAGTATATTCTTTTCTCTATAAAATTCTCCAAAAGAAATCTAAGGGCCACTTTTGGATCCAGTGTCACTCAAATGAGTTATAAGAGGAAGGCTAGTGAGTATACTGGGCCACTTTTGGGCCTTATTTGATTGTAACAAGATATAATGATAAGAAAATGTCAACATTTAAGGGACATGATACCCAAATGTTGAAGCACATGAAAGTGATGCAGCATAGCGGTAAAAAACTGACTAGAAAATATCACCTGAATATGTAAAAAAGGAAGATATTTTACCTAAAATGCACACCCCACTGTAAAGTGACTTTAAGCAGCCAGTCACAATGCTTGTCCCAAGACAAGCTAGGGGGTGTGCATCTGTCCTGTGCAGGGAAGGTCATATCATTTTCCAAATTAGTTTAAGAGCTATGAAATTTTATGAGAATTCAGTGAAATATCATGAGATCACAGCAAAAGCAAAGCATTACCCCAGCACTGCTGATGCTGATTGGCTTTTTTTTTCCAACTTGCAGCTGGACAGCAGCTGAAGTATAACTGTTTACACAGCACTTACTCTGGTGAGCTGAAGAAATGTTGAAGTAAAATATCTTCCTTTTTTCATCAAGATGTTTAGCTGATATTTTCTTGTCAGCTTTTTACAGTTATGCTGCATCCCTTTCAAGTGAATTAGCATATGAGTATTATGTACCTTTAAATAAATCTAATAAGTTGAATGAAATGTCTAGTGTTTGGGAATACGAGAGTATTTGCTTGCAAGAATGTTTAGAAGGAGAGCCCTGGTGATTTAAGGTGTAAGATACATATTATGAGGCAGTCTAATATATGCATTCCTCATTCATAGTGTCTATACTCAAAGTACTGATAGAAAGATGATTATGATTATTTTGGGGTGAAGATGTGACCTCTGTCTGGTTTCTATAAGCAACTGTGCTAGGACATTAATATTGAAAACCAGTGTGCCATGTTGAAGGAGTGTCTAAAAGGCTGATTACAAAGGACAGTCCTATGGACTATAATTATGAAATGGGTCAAGCTCTGGACATTAATACATGCACAACCTAGTGATGGCCAGCACATCCTTACCTTTAGAATTAAATTTTTCTGGTCTTAAAATGAAAGCGGAATGACAAAGAATTATTTCTATTTTGTTACAGTGAATAACTGAGCTAATTTAAAACAGCCCGAGTTCTACATTATGATATCCAATTTAACCCACTCCTACACGACACAGGACCCCATCTCCACCAAAGAGCTTTCAACTCGGGTTTCCAGTCCAGCAGTCACTGTCAGTGTCACTGTCAAGCTTAAAGGGACAGTCAACACCAGCATTGTTGTTGTTCAAAAAGATAGATAATCCCTTTATTACCTATTGCCCAGTTTTGCATAACCAACACTGCTATATTAATATACTTTTTACCTCTGTGATTAACTTGTATCTAAGCATCTTATGACAGCCCCCTGATCACATGACATTTTATTTATTATCTATTGACTTTCATTTTAGCCAATTAATGCAGTATCTGCCACTAGCCACGGGCATGATCACAATCTTATCTATATGGCTCACATGAACTAGCTCTCCCCTGTTGTCTAAAGCAAATAAAAAAGCATGTGATAAGAAGCGGCCTTCAAGGGCTTAGAAATTATCATATGAGCATTCCTAGGTTTAGCTTTCAACTAAGAATACCAAGAGAACAAAGCAAAATTGGTGATAAAAGTAAATTGAAAAGTTGTTTAAAATGACATGCCCTATTTGAAACATGAAAGTTGTTTTTGGACTTGATTGTCCCTTTAAGATCGATGGCGATAAAGGAGATAAACCAGGCAGTTCGAGCATCTGAGCTCCAACTAGCTATAGGAAGAGTAGATTCTGCAATCAAGATTTTCTGATGGCTGAGGCACAGATCAAGGGGTCAATTTATGTAGGTTCGACAGCATACGCTGTCTGCATTTATCATTGCACCAGCAGTTCTTGTGAACTGCTGGTGCAATACCGTCCCCTGCAGATTCGCGGCCAATTAGCCACTAGCAGGGGGTATCTGATTGTATTCAATCGGGCTGATTGCTGTCCGCCACCTCAGAGGTGGCAGACAAGTTAAGGAGCAGCGGTCTTAGGACTGCTGCTTCTTAACTTCCACTTCAGTCGGAACTGAAGCGGAGGGGGTCGGAAGCAGCATCTCCTGCTTCATAAATCGACCCCGAAGTGTTGAGCTTGTTGCAACACACAGTATCCACAGGATCATAGAGAGTGCCGATCTCCAGCATAGTACCTGCTTCCTGTCGATGGGGACCTCATAATGTACCGCTCGGTCTCCTCAATGCCCTATGGTATGTCAATAGGAGTCCTGACAGCTTTCTATATTTTCCAAGGTAGCTCGGGAAACATTGTTCGCTGCATTGAGAGGTTCCAGGTGGCATGCATCTTTAATAGACTTCTTCAGATTTTTAAAGCGAACATGGAGTAAGTCTTCAAAAGCCTTAAGTAAGCTAAGTATGCAAGTTGTCATGTCAATAAGCTCTCTGTCCATATGACTCTCAAATAAAATGCAGCAGTGTAACTCAAACAGTATTACCCCAGTATCCGGGGAGAGGGGGGGGAAGGAGTCAGCAGGGTAGGCCACCACCTCAACTTCCAATGGTCCCATTTAGTGTTCCGGTTTGACCATAGCAGGAAAATAAACTTTGTTAGCAAGCTAGTAAAAATTCTAATAGGGGTTTCCAGCATTTGATAGCGAAGATGCCTGTGCAATCAGTGGATAACTGGTGGATTATCAGTCTGGAGTCCTAAGCTCCCAATTTCTGTGAACTGTCTCCACGCCCCCCCCCCCCACCCCCCCCAGAACCTCTATTGTGTGGTCTTTTTATTAAGCACTTTCTTGATTATGCAATTCAACTGTATTTAATGGACCTTTAATTGCTGACAATTGAAGAGTAGTTTCTGAAATATAAAGGCTTTTAGTTGCTTATTTTAATATATTTCAAGAGTACTCAGTATAAGCAATCAGCTGAAAAAAAATAGGTGAAGACATCCTTAATAGCAAAAATTGGAGAAGATGTTTGTGGGAGTTGTAGTCCATATTGTTCTGTATGGTACAGGGCAGTGAGTACCTGCAATAGTGGTGTCCTGCTGTTGTAGGTGTTCACGTGTATTTGTAGATATATGATATATATATATATATATATATATATATATATATATATATATATATATATATATATATATATATACAGGGCATATGAATAGACCGGTCCGGTCGCCAATGGCAACCTAAATTTCTTGCGGGCAAGTAAAATGTTTAAGTTACCAGCCCGAGCAGCGACCTGACATTTTAAGTGGGATATAAGAAGCAATAATAAAAAATGTCAAATTGCCTTTCAAATATGCGCACACACGGGAAAGGAGGGTAGAAAGGGGAGGTTATTTCTGTTAAATGCATTCAAAGACCTCCCCTTATCTCCATGGCTCTTGGTATCTTCCTTGTCAGTTGCTACTTCCCACCCTTAAGGTTGTCTGCGCAGGAAGACATCCTGCTAGAGCAGTGAGTGTTTCTTCTCTGTGTGTGTATGAATGAAGTATGGGTTAAAGTGACTATATAGTTATGGTAGGGTCCTCTGCAGTACTTCAGCACAATGTACACGAGCAAGCTGTCTACCATAACAATATAGAGCACTGCACAATTTTTCTGGACGCTATTGATGCTCCAAAAACTGACTTTACCAATTCATAGAGAACATACCATCTCCATGCACCCAGTCAAATCTGCTAGCGTGGCACTGACAGTCATGCTAGTAGTTGAAAGGCAGCCGGGCAGAAAGTGGAAAAAAAGTGTTTTATGTCAAAACGCTATAGGTTGAAGGGTGGCAGCATTAAATATACGTAGTTAATCGCAATCCCACATATGCTGAAGTAAAAAAAAAGCTCAATTATATCTTTTTTTTTCCCTTAGGGGAAAATAAGTCAAGACGGTACATACAGTATTACAAAGATAGTATCCCTGTTTTTTTCTACCTGGTGATTATTTAGAATATTTTATAAAGTTAAAGCCTTTTTATTAATGCTCAAGTGCTGAGTAGTAAGCAGCTTGCAAATTATTCAAATTGGGACCTCTGTCTGCAATGCATGTGTGATTACAATAACACTATTTATATTGCCTTTTTAAATAAGATTTATACACACTACATGCAGATATGCACGGGCGACTAAAGTTTCTTGCGGGCTGGTAAGTTTTGTGATTAACTCGCCCAGTGGGCGAGGGAAGTTTTTGGGTATTCATAGGTCATGTATATATATACAGTATATATACATACACACACATACACTGTGTGACCAAAGGTATGTGGACACCTGATCATCATACCTATATGAGCTTGTTTGACATCCTACTCCAAAAGCATGGGCATTTCTATGTACTCTATGCACCTCTTTAGCGCCTATAACTGCTGCTACTCTTCTGGGCCATTCAGCCAAAAGAGCATTTGTGAGGCCAGACACTGAAATTGGATGAGAATGTCTGGCTTGCAATTAGCATTCCAAATCATCCCAAAGGTGTTCAGTGTGGTTGTGGTCAGGGTTCTGTGCCTGCCACTCGAGTTCCTCCACACCAGACTTGTTAATAAACAAGAAGTACACAAAATACTGAAAGAACACATTCACCTTTGGGCTAGGAGAAAAACTACCCTGTTCAATCAGCCACTGTCAGTAGAATCCAGGGAAATACAAATAGTCCTCTTGCACAGTCTTGTTATAGTTCCTTAGAGAGCTCTTGGGTAATCGACCCCTGTATAGTTTAGGCAACTTGGAATAACTAACCATTTCTTTCATGTAATTAGCAAGAGTCCATGAGCTAGTGACGTATGGGATATACATTCCTACCAGGAGAGGCAAAGTTTCCCAAACCTCAAAATGCCTATAAATACATCCTTCACCCTCACCACACCCACAAATCAGTTTTTACAAACTTTGCCTCCTATGGAGGTGGTGAAGTAAGTTTGTGCTAGATTCTACGTTGATATGCGCTCCGCAGCAGGTTGGAGCCCGGTTTTCCTCTCAGTGTGCAGTGAATGTCAGAGGGATGTGAAGAGAGTATTGCCTATTTGAATTCAATGATCTCCTTCTACGGGGTCTATTTCATAGGTTCTCTGTTATCGGTCGTAGAGATTCATCTCTTACCTCCCTTTTCAGATCGACGATATACTCTTATATATACCATTACCTCTACTGATTCTCGTTTCAGTACTGGTTTGGCTTTCTACTACTTGTAGATGAGTGTCCTGGGGTAAGTAAGTCTTATTTTCTGTGACACTCTAAGCTATGGTTGGGCACTTTTTTATAAAGTTCTAAATATATGTATTCAAACATTTATTTGCCTTGACTCAGGATGTTCAACGTTCCTTATTTCAGACAGTCAGTTTCTTATTTGGGATAATGCATATGAATCAATCAATTTTTTTTCTTACCTTAAAATTTGACTTTTTCCCTGTGGGCTATTAGGCTCGCGGGGGCTGAAAATGCTTCATTTTATTGCGTCATTCTTGGCACAGACTTTTTTGGCGCAATTTTTTTTTTCTGTTGCGTCATTTTTTTTACATTTTTTGCGCCAAAAGTGTCGGCGTTCCGGATGTGGCGTCATTTTTGGCGCCAAAAGCATTTAGGCGCCAAATAATGTGGGTGTCTTTTTTGGCGCTAAAAAATATGGGCGTCACTATTGTCTCCACATTATTTAAGTCTCATTATTTATTGCTTCTGGTTGCTAGAAGCTTGTTCACTGGCATTTTTTCCCATTCCTGAAACTGTCATTTAAGGAATTTGATCAATTTTGTTTTATATGTTGTTTTTTCTATTACATATTGCAAGATGTCTCCGTTTGTCCCTGAGTCAGAAGCCACTTCTGGAAAAATGCTTAACTGAGTTTCAGTTCTACCAAAGCTAAGTTCATTTATTTTAAATGTTATAAATGTTTATCTTTAGCTATGGTTTGTAATAAGTTATTATGATATACTTTTACATGCAGATTCCATTAGTATTTATGCTTTATACATTTCCATTCTTAAGTACAAGAAATGTTTAGAAGATTTATAAGAAATATTTTTTCTGATTAAGGCTATGTCTGACTTCGTGCCTTCTAATACGATTTTTTGGTCTTTTTCACTTCTTTTTTAATATTGAAGTTTCAAATGACCAACAACATACTGATTTATCCTTCTCTGATGATGTTTTTTTCTCTTTCAGAAATTCTCTTCATCAGATATTGACACTAACAAATCTACTTTTTTATATATTTTTTTTATTATTAACGTACATTTGTTCTTTGTTGAAGAGGTGTTGATTATTTTGGATATTAAGGTAACTAGTTCTTTAAGACTAGCTGACACTATTTCTGCCTTTTTATTTCTTCTGTGATTTCAGAGGTTTTCTTTCCAATTCCCCATACTAGGGAATGGAATAGGCTGAGAATTTTCTTTTATTTTTAAACTATATTCTTTGTCAGCAGTTAAACTCAATTTGGAGGGTTCTCAAATTTATTGGAGTTATCTCTACTCCTACTAATTATGCTATTGTTTTTATAGCAAAATAGTATTTATTTTCCTTTATATAGTTGTATCTTATTTTTGGAAAATTATTTAGTTTCAGGTACTTTTCTTGGTCCTGTCATATTGCAATTGCTTCATTTTTTCTGTTTACTTTAAGATCAAGTATCAGATCATGATTTATTTTAGCATTGTTAAGGGACAACATTTACTAGACTAGGTGCCGTTGCATTTGTCTTGTTGTTTTGCATTTTGCAAGTCCTCTGTTTTGACTGGTCCTTTAAACTGGACTATCATGCTAATGATTTCATTTGTATCTTCATTTTATTGAATATATTCGCAAATGAGGGTTAATCTATGTCTTTAGCTATTTTAGCTAGAAGAATTCTGTGATTTTTAAAAAAAAAAAAAAAGAAAGAAAATCCATATTTCTTTTGTTCTAAGATAATCAATTATAATTGGATTCAATTCTTAACTGTTACTATGGGCTTCAAGATTGAGTTTCTAAGACTAAAACTTTAAGCTTATACTAGTTTGGTTGTTCTT
This sequence comes from Bombina bombina, assembly GCF_027579735.1. Classification (NCBI taxonomy): domain Eukaryota; kingdom Metazoa; phylum Chordata; class Amphibia; order Anura; family Bombinatoridae; genus Bombina; species Bombina bombina. The sequence continues at coordinate 1,057,537,214 of NC_069502.1, read as the reverse complement.
ATTAAGGAACGAATCCTGAGTTCTTTCCCAAGTAACATGTTTTTAATTGGGGTTCGAAATTAGCTCCCTAATGTTGCGATGCACGTGCCGTATTCCAGCTTGGCTGGTAAGGGGCAGGTTAAGACTTCTTTGAAATGTATTTGGTTCTATTTTGTCCAAATTTCTTTGATTTTATTCCAGTAAGGCTAACACTTTCTTTCAGTGTGTTTCTGTCCTATATATTTTGGATACTGTTGAGGCATGGCTGGGTACCCATGGGGTTCAAGCGCTGCTCAGACCTGGAATCTTCTGGGGTTTTTATTCCAGTTGCTTTTCTAGGAACTGGGTTTTGGAGTTTTATTCAAACTATTTTGCCTTTTTGTGGTCATTGATAGCATTATTTGTTTTCTTTAGATACAATAAATGCGTATTCTTCATTTTTCTGTTTTCATTCAGATTATTTCCTGAGTATGCGGATTCTCATATGTTTCACTTGCTCTTCAGGACATAGTTAGAGGATCTTTTTTCAAAAGCTCTTGATTCCTCACGCAAGGGTCACCTTTTTTTAGGTTTCCAGATGGTTTATGTCACTATCTTTGTCTCTATCAGACAAGGGACAATTTGTATTGGGTTCCGTCTGTCGGTACCTTTAGTCTCTATTATTTCCTTCAGTTGCTATATATGCATAGAAGTTTTAACAGCATTGGATTCAATTCCCTTTGCTCATTTTCAATGGAAAGATCCTTTCCAGCTTTTTATGAGTGTTGTTTCTTCAAGAACATGGTTGGAGGATCAATTAACCAAAAAGTTTGTTGATTCCTCAGACAAGAGTAACCTTTTTTAGATTTCCGGATAGATTCAGTGTCCATGACTCTGTCTCTGTTGGACAGGAGACGTCTGAAATTGGTTTCAGCTTATCGAAACCTTCAGTCTCAATCATTCCCTTCGGTAGCCTTATGCATGGAAATTCTAGGTTCTTATGACTGCTGCATTGGACGTGTTCCCCTTTGCTCATTTTCACATGCAACCTTTTCAGCTCTGTATGCTGAACCAGTGGTGCCGGGATTATACAAAGATATCTCATTTAATATCTTTAAAACTGATTGTTCGACACCCTCTGACGTGGTACAGACCACCATCGTTTAGTTCAGGGGGCTTCTTTTTTTCTTCCAACCTGGACTGTGATCTCAACAGATGCAAGTCTGACAGGTTGGGGAGCTGTATGGGGGTTTCTGACAGCACAAGGGGTTTGGGAAATCTCAGGAGGTGAGATTACCAATCAATATTTTGGAACTCCGTGCAATCTTCAGAAGCTCTTCAGTCATGGCCTCTTCTAAAGAGAGAATCGTTCATTTGTTTTCTGACAGACAATGTCACAACTGTGGCATATATCAATCATCAAGGAGGGACTCACAGTCCTCTGGCTATGAAAGAAGTATCTCGAATACTGGTATGGGCGGAATCCAGCTCCTGTCTAATCTCTGCGGTTCATATCCCAGGTATTGACAATTGGAAAGCGGATTATCTCAGTCGCCAAACGTTACATCCGGGCGAGTGGTCTCTTCACCCAGAGGTTTTTCTTCAGATTGTTCAAATGTGGGGACTTCCAGAAATAGATCTGATGGCTTCTCATCTAAACAAGGAACTTCCCAGGTATCTGTCCAGATCCAGGGATCCTCAGGCGGAAGCAGTGGATGCATTGTCACTTCCTTGGAAGTATCATCCTGCCTATATCTTTCCGCCTCTAGTTCTTCTTCCAAGAGTAATCTCCAAGATTCTGAAGGAATGCTCGTTTTTTCTGCTGGTGGCTCCAGCATGGTCTCACAGGTTTTGGTATACGGATCTTGTCCGCATGGCTTCTTGCCAACCGTGGACTCTTCCGTTAAGACCAGACCTTCTGTCACAAGGTCCTTTTTTACCATCAGGATCTCAAATCCTTAAATTTAAAGGTATGGAGATTGAACACTTGATTCTTAGTCAAAGAGGTTTCTCTGACTCTGTGATTAATACTATGTTACAGGCTCGTAGATCTGTATCTAGGAATATATATTATCGAGTCTGGAAGACTTACATTTCTTGGTGTCTTTCTCATCATTTTTCCTGGCATTCTTTTAGAATTCCGAGAATTTTTCAGTTTCTTCAGGATGGTTTGGATAAAGGTTTGTCTGCAAGTTCCTTGAAAGGACAAATCTCTGCTCTTTCTGTTCTTTTTCACAGAAGGATTGCTATTCTTCCTGATATTCATTGTTTTGTACAAGCTTTGGTTCGTATAAAACCTGTTATTAAGTCAATTTCTCCTCCTTGGAGTTTGAATTTGGTTCTGGGGACTCTTCAAGCTCTTCCGTTTGAACCTATGCATTCTCTGGACATTAAATTACTTTCTTGGAAAGTTTTGTTTTCTTTTGGCCATCTCTTCTGCTAGAAGAGTTTCTGAATTATCTGCTCTTTCTTGTGAATCTCCTTTTCTGATTTTCCATCAGGATAAGGCGGTGTTGCGAACTTCTTTTAAATTTTTACCTAAGGTTGTGAATTCTAACAACATTAGTAGATAAATTGTGGTTCCTTCATTATGTCCTAATCCTAAGAATTCTAAGGAGAGATCATTGCATTCTTTGGATGTAGTTAGAGCTTTGAAATATTATGTTGAAGCTACTAAGAATTTCCGAAAGACTTCTAGTCTATTTGTTATCTTTTCCGGTTCTAGGAAAGGTCAGAAGGCCTCTGCCATTTCTTTGGCATCTTGGTTGAAATCTTTAATTCATCATGCTTATGTCGAGTCGGGTAAATCTCCGCCTCAAAGGATTACAGCTCATTCTACTAGGTCAGTTTCTACTTCCTGGGCGTTTAGGAATGAAGCTTCGATTGATCAGATTTGCAAAGCAGCAACTTGGTCTTCTTTGCATACTTTTACTAAATTCTACCATTTTGATGTGTATTCTTCTTCTGAAGCAGTTTTTGGTAGAAAAATACTTCAGGCAGCTGTTTCAGTTTGATTCTTCTGCTTATAATTTCAGTTTTCTTCATTATAAGATTTAAACTTTATTTTGGGTGTGGATTATTTTTCAGCGGAATTGGCTGTCTTTATTTTATCCCTCCCTCTCTAGTGACTCTTGCGTGGAAGATCCACATCTTGGGTAGTCATTATCCCATACGTCACTAGCTCATGGACTCTTGCTAATTACATGAAAGAAAACATCATTTATGTAAGAACTTACCTGATAAATTAATTTCTTTCATATTAGCAAGAGTCCATGAGGCCCACCCTTTTTTGTGGTGGTTATGATTTTTTTGTATAAAGCACAATTATTCCAATTCCTTGTTTTTTATGCTTTTGCACTTTTTTCTTATCACCCCACTTCTTGGCTATTCGTTAAACTGATTTGTGGGTGTGGTGAGGGGTGTATTTATAGGCATTTTGAGGTTTGGGAAACTTTGCCCCTCCTGGTAGGAATGTATATCCCATACGTCACTAGCTCATGGACTCTTGCTAATATGAAAGAAATTAATTTATCAGGTAAGTTCTTACATAAATTATGTTTTTGTTCCCACTTAAAGTGGTTTTGAAAACTGCTCATCTCTCTGATCAGCTCACAACACGCCCCCTAGCGATGATCTTAGCAACCAATCGTAACCCAGCACACAGAGGGGCATCACTGTTAACAGCTGTCAGTGCCGCCCCCTGATCAACTGCTGAGATTGTAGTCAGTCTGGCTGAGGATGTACAAATGCAGCCTTTTGAAGGGTAATAGATGGACCAGATACCACTTTTGTCCCTAGAAGAGTTATTGCCATGAGTAATTAGCTCTCTGCTTTGAAGCAGCCAGGTCAGATATGTAAATCAGGCTTTTAAGGAGAGACTGTGAAAATCTTTCTTTGTACACTGGCTTGTGACATAATTTGCACAAATAGTAATACACCACTGTTATTGACATACATGCATGAGAGGCAAGCCCCAAAACACAGAATAAGGGAAACCATGTGGGCCCAACCACCCATCAGAGAGCCTGGGCACCCACTCTTCCGTCACACACATACATATTTAGACATGTATATGCATGTATGTCTATGTTAAAGCCCTTTGCCTGCCTTTTTTTTCTCTTAACGCCTGAGACCTCATATCTGTGAGCCCTTGTATCTTTTGTGTGCAATTTAAAAAAAATAATAATAATTATTAGTGTTATTATGAGTATAACTGTAATTTGTAATGTTTGTTTGTATGTTTTTTGGCACTTTTTTGTTTCACAAAACAGTTAACCAGAGTTCTGAAGTTGCAGTAATCGTTCTAGTGTAAATCATGATTGCGCTCAAGCTATCACGTTTACTTTCAATTCGTAATAAATACCAAATGTAAGCCTGAAAAGCGTAAACACCCACAATAAACCCCTTAACCCTCGTGTGCAAACGTTTGTGCTCCACTCGTAATTTAGCCCATAATGTATATATGAAAATCAGAATGCAAACCCCTACAAACATACCACCCAACCCAAACTACACCCATAGACTAATCCCAAGTTAAACTCCCACAACAACAAAAACATATATTATTTCATTATTTAGGGCGGTGGAGTTTAATTTTTGATTGGAACTTAAACTTTTATATAAAGTATATTTGTACCCTGAGACAGGAGCTAACATTCACAGATCAGGGAGGTTACTGGCTTTTTATACCTGTATTGGATTAGCACCCACAATATAGAGCTGGAGGTTTTCATTTTTAAACACAGTTTAAAAGTTACATAACATACATAACACTGCATTACAAATAGAGAGCATTGCAGCCACTGCAAAAATATAAAGCTCTGTTCTGTATCATACACACTAACCCAAAGTCCACAACACAGCTGTCAAAAACCCATCAGCATCCCTGATCTGTAAATTCACTTCTGTCACAGAGTGCAAGAGGCAGCGAGATGATGGCGCCCAGTATGAAGATGAGTAGCTTGACCATCTGACAGCTTTTAAAGGGACACAACCCGTTTTTTTTCTTAAACGAATCAGATAGAACTTAGTGTTTTAAAGAAAATTTCCCATTTACTTATTTTAGCAAATTTACCTTGTATTTGTATCATTGTATTGTTTGCTAAAGACCATACCTAGGTAAGTATAATTTCTGTCTCACCATATGGTAAAATAACTGCTGCAATCTAGTGCTCTTGAAAATGTATAATATTGTTAAAAGCATTCTTGCTGCCATATAGTGCTCCGGACACATGCACACTCCTGAGCCTGCCTACCTGCTTTTCAACAAAGGATACCGTGAGAGCAAAGTAAATTTGATAACAGAAGAAAAATGAAAATGTTTGTTTTTTTTAGTGGGTTTTGTACCTTAAGGAATTTAAAAAAAGAATGACTTTAAAAAGAGTTGCAGGCACAGGAGGAAAAACAATAGCATTGTAAATTATAAACACTTAATTGTAGTTCTGCCCAGCAGTTTAATGTCCCTTTAAGTGGTAAAATAGAAGCACAGAACGAGAGAGCTGATATTTCCTGAGGTTATAGAAGATTTTTTTGTCTCTGTAAAATGGGCTGCAAGTTAAACGAAACCATTGTTATATTAACCCTTTTGCTGCTAAGTCTTTTTTGTACACAAATTTCAGTGAGTGACCCATACAAATAATATATTAGGGTTTTTTTTTCATAGATTCCAGCAGATTCAAAATATATCATTATTATATTTATATTTCATGCTTTGTTAGATAGCTGCGGCAAAAACTGCAACAACAAAAAAAAGTATATTTTTGCTTATTTATTTAAAGTCACCACTGCTGCTACTGTGACTACTAAATTGTTATCACAAGTTGCCACATTTGAAATAGGGGCCCATACAGGAGTTTGGGGGTTATAATATAGATTAGAGGCCCCATTGTGCAATACAGAAATAAAGCACCTCTTTATTGCAAGTTGATCACTGTTACCACAGCAATCACCTGACTATACAAAATTCATATATTTTTTAAGAGAGACTTGTTGACTAGAAAATAAACTTTATTAGGGATCTCTAGACATAACAGACACGTGTAATGCCCCATCCCCTTGCATGTGTTTTTATTTGCGTTATGTTTAATACATCTTGTTTGTATTACTGCTCCAAGACCATTTGAAAGACCAGGTGGTGAGGGATCTTTGAGGTTTGTAGCTGTACCTAAGCTTAATCATTCTGCTCCCTTTGTGACATCACCATGTGCATACTTGATTACATAATTGGATCTCCCATAAGCCTGGAAGTGCCGCCCACTAGGTCACCAATGATCCCCGGCCTGTATTGCGGAGTATCGCCGAAAACATTTGATTAGCGGTCCCCCTGCGTGACGAAAAGGGATTGTCATGCGCCCACAGGTTGTGATGTGCATGACAAGCATCAAAGTAGTTAAAGGACCATTAAAAACAGTATAGTTGCATAACCAAAAGGTGCATAATAAAAAGACAATGCATTAGTACTTAGTATGAATTTCATGAGTAGTAGATTTGATTTTTTTTCTGACGAATTTCAAAGTTTGTTAAATTTTCCTCCCCCCTGCATCATGTGACAGCTATCAGCCAATCACAATATGCATATATGTACATACTGTGAATTCTTGCACATGCTCAGTAGGAGCTGGTGCCTCAGAAAGTGTGCATATAAAAATTATTGTGCATATTTTGATAATGGAAGTGAACTGGAAAGTTGTTTAAAAATGTGTGTTTTTTCAGAATTTTGACTTTAGAGTCCCTTTAACAGGTGTGAGCTAAAATCTATCTAATATAACACTACTGCAAATGCCAGCTCTATACGATCTTGTGTATTGATTGCATATGTGGCATGGTTATGGAGGAGATCTGCAATATAAAATAACCAAATACTTTTGGTTTTCACTTAGATTCTGCCATATGATATTATGTTGTTTATATAGAAGAGAAAGAAAACAAGGTCACAAACAGAGCTTCCAGCTGTGTCCTGAAACATATCGAGCAGACTTTATGGATGGTGATGTGAAGCCAAATAAAAAATCCCTTGCAAAGTTACAATAGGTAAAACCAAAATAAATGTTAGGGACATTCTACTGCAAAAATAGCATTCTCTAATTTGTTAGCACTTTATTTTTGCATTACTGACCCTATATAACTATGTGTTTAACCCATGCAAGTCCTGCCATTGCAGCTCTAGAGCAGGAAATCACAGGTAAGCCATAAGAATTGGTAGTGGCACAACACTCCAATTACCAACCATGAGCCATGTCCTGTTAGGGAGATGTAATGCTCATGGCTTCTGAACTGGACATTGTGTTTAAAGGACTATGAAACCCAAACTATTTTCTTTCATGATTCAGATAGAGCATACAATTAAAAAACAAATCTGATTTACTTCTATAATCAAATTTTCTCTTTGTACCCTTTGTTAAAAAGTATGCATGTAGGTTCAGGAGAGTGCACGTCTGCAGCATTATATGGCAGCAGTTTTACATGAATGGTATACATTTGCAAAAGCACTAGATGGCAGCAGTGTTTCCTACCATGTAATGCTCTAAACAAGTGCACATGACCTACCTATGAATGACCTTTAACAAAGAATACCATAAGAACAAAACATGTTTGATAATAAAATGAACTGGAAACTTTTTTCAAATTGTATACTCTGAATCATATAATAAAAAAGGGGGTTTAATGTGTTCCTTTAAATGGACACTGAACCCAATTTTTTTCTTTTGTGATTCAGATAGAGCATGCAATTTTTTTTCAAATAAAGATAGCAAGAAAAAATGATAATAGGAGTAAATTAGAAAGTTGCTTAAAATTGCATGCTTTATCTGAAGCACAAAAGAAAAAATGTGGGTTTAGTGTCCCTTTAACCCCTTTTCACCAGTTAAAACATGGCAAACTAAAGCGAATAGTGCAACAATTCTACACTCAAATTAGGCCAGGTAATGTTTGCATTAAAATATCACTTTAATCATGTTGGCTATGAATATAGAGCAGGATTCTTGAAACCAATGAAACTCGGTCGCAACACCATGTTTACTGGGTCACAACTTGTGTGTGTTGTAGGAGAGTGTGTGAGTTATATGAGATTGTGTGGTGTGTATATATATATATATATATATATGTAATATGAGTGTGTGTGTGTGTTATATGAGTGTGTTTGGTGTGTGTATGATTAATATGAGAGTGTGTGTGTTATATGAGTGTGTGTGGTGTGTATATATATATATATGTGTAATATGAGAGTGTGTGTGTGCGCAATATGAGAGTGTGTATGTTATATGAGTGTATTTGGTGTGTGTATGAGTAATATGAGTGTGTGTGTGTTATATGAGTGTATTTGGTGTGTGTATGAGTAATATGAGTGTGTGTGTGTTATATGAGTGTGTGTGGTGTGTATATATATATATATATATATATATATCTATATGTGTAATATGAGAGTGTGTGTGTGTGTGTGTGTGTGCGCGCAATATGAGCGTGTGTGTTATAGGAGTGTGTGTGGTGTGTGTATGAGTAATATGAGAGAATGAGTGTTATATGAGTGTGTGTGGTGTGTGTGTGTATATATATATATGTGTAATATGAGAGTGTGTGTGTGCAATATGAGAGTGTGTGTGTTGTATGAGAGTGTGTGGTGTGTATGAGTAATATGAAAGTGTTTGTGTGTGTATTTTATGAGAGTGTGTGTTGTATGAGAGTGTGTGTGGTGTGTATGAGTAATATGAAAGTGTTTGTGTGTGTATGTTTTATGAGAGTGTGTGTTGTATGAGAGTGTGTGGTGTGTATGAGTAATATGAAAGTGTTTGTGTGTGTATGTTTTATGAGAGTGTGTGTTGTATGAGAGTGTGTGTGTGTAGTGTGTATATGTGTAATATGAGGGTGTGTGTGTTGTATGAGTGCGTGAGTGTGTTGTATGAAAGTGTGTTATTTTCTTTTACAACACATTCAAGTTTGACTACAATCAGGAATAAAGTATGCACACATTTTACTCACTTTGTTAAACATTGCACCTATCTTATTGCTTTCTATTAATTCAGAGGTTTTCAGAGCAAGCATAAAAATAGGGTCGCGAAGGTATGCGGTATGATTGCACTGGGCTCAAGAAACATGGCTGCCTTATCAATAAGAATAATATACATTTCAGGTGTAAACAAAATCAATTTATTCTAAGCAAAATATTAGCTGCAAATATAAACATACGGCAATATTTAATGAGATTTAGCTGGGAGGTAGCAGTGAACACTCATTACTCATTTACTAAAGTGACATTTTCATTTGTTAACCAAGAGCTATTATACATGTTTTATCAGTTTGTACAAAGGCTAAATTTAATCTGGTAACTTACTGATATAATAATAATAATAATTATTATGATATAAGTAATGGATGCTTTACGTAAATTTAAATAAAACGAGATGTGATCTTGGCTCAGTGAGACTTGCAGGCTTAGAACGCACATCAAAATACATCACTCCTTGTTTCTCATTCATGAATATGGAAGTTTGAGAGTGTTATGCCTTACTTAAAGGGATATGATACTGAAACATTTTTTCTGTTCTATCTAAAAGAAAATGTTTCCAAATCTATTACAGTCATTGTGGGGGGGGGGGGGGGGAGTTTTTGTTTTTTACAAAGGATGTTCCTGTACTGCATAAATCAACGTTTATGTGAGAGTTGTCCTTATTAGCCGAGCAGTAGACTCAGTTCCAATTAGTTTATCTTTAAATTTAAACAGCTTTTACTTAATCTTCGTGTAAAAAAATTGTTTTAACATGTTTAACAGCTGCTCTTTTATATACTTGATAGAACATATTTAAATACAATGTCCCTTTAAGTGATGTGTAAAAAATTAAGGTTTTAGACCTTTAACAAACAAAATACTTAGATTCACTAAGGATTAAGAGGCCACTCTAGAGATAGAAATATGTCTGAATCCATTTAGGCTATCAACATATGGTAAATATACTTAATGATACAAATCTTTACACGTTTTCAATGTTGAAAACCTTTCATTTTTAGTAAAGAAAGTCCAGGGTCAGGCAGAAGACATAATATATTCTATAGTATCTATGGATTCAACATAATACTCATTGTTATATTTTATATTCAATGTTTGGAATATAACTAAAACAATGTTGTGTTTAGAATATTTCTTAATTTTACAGTACTGTACATGTACCACAAAACATATTCAACATACAATAACAGTGCCTAGTTTAAATCATATGTAAAAAAAAAATAATGTTGTAATATTACAGTCCGAAACTGCAAGCTTGAACAAAAACAAAAAAAGAAGATATAATTTTAATTAGTGAAGTAAAACATTAATTTGTAATTATATGAAACATAAATTTATACATGTGAGTCATAATACTTATAACACTGTAAAATGTAAACCTGTGTGTAATATGGCAATTAAATACAATAAAGAAACTTTTACAAGACACATTTTTATATAAATGCTACACTGATGGCACAGGTATCTGTTTAGCAGACGTGCTCTCACAATCCTGCATTAAGTCATTAGCGGTATGGTAATGCATGGCAATATATGATTTGGCAAATCCAAATGTAGAGTTTACTGGTTGCAGGCTGTTTGGAGTGCTGATCTCTTGGGAAGGACTACTGTTATATATGCTATAGTAGGGTTCTATTCTGGTATTTATTGGAGTAGAGCTGCTTTGTGCATAATGCTGATATCCAGCGGATCCTTTGGGACTCAGAACACTATCTTTAGAGTGACTTGGACCACAAGCTTGATCAACAAACTTTTTTTGTGGTTTTGGAGATAACATATATGCTGAATTTGTTTCGTGGTGTGATGACTTATTCCTGTTGGCTTCCAAACTTCCTTTTCCCATCGCCCGTAATCTTGTTTTATGTTTGCAGCATAGAAAAGCGAGGGCAACATATTGAATGCACCAGAGAACCCTCCGTCTCAACCCAGCACTGTTACGTGAATAGATAAAGGGGTTCAATCCAGATTTTAAAAATATTAGAGTAAATCCACAAAGTTCAAACTGGTACAGGATAAAGCTGCTGCTACTGGTAAGAACATCTTGAACCAGCGAGATCCCCAATGGTAAACAACAAATTAAAACTGAAAGTACAATTACAACACAGGTCACTACAGCCTTTGAGTCTTTTGCAGTAGAAAGGTTAACTGCAGAGACAAGCTGTAGTCGGCTAGCTGGCACTGGCATTTGGCTAAGTTTTTTGGTGTAGGCATGTGTTTGCACATGCTGCAATTTGTTATAATTCTGGTTCCTGTACAAAGCTGGTACAGTACACTGCACTCCATCTACTGCTGGTCCAATAAATGGTTGTGGCCTAGTTGTATCTACAGTAATAACTGGACATTTTCTAACTTGAGCATTTTTTCTTAGGGCTTGGGCTATCATAATGTAGGACACTGACACAACTGCAACACAAAATGTGAAATCAATGACATACAGATATAAGATAATTTTTCCCTCTCCGCTGATTAAACTGTACATAGGAAGGCATATACGAGACTTACGAGTCCTTAGTGTGGCTAATGTGGCCAGGGTAAAGCTTGTAGTCCACAAGAGAACTGTCAACATTAAAGTGCAAGGGAAAGAAGCTGTTCTGTTGGGTTGCTGACCAAGCACCATCCTTAGCCGGTGAAGAGCAATTACAGCAACTGTTTTAAGAGACATAATTATAAATCCAGAGCTAGTGAGATGGAAGGTGAAGCAGAAAGCTTCAGGAACATTGCTACCAGTCTCAAAAAACAATATAAAAGCAAACATTGGGGCAGATATACAGCAAATAAAGAGATCACAAAAGGACAGGTTCAGGATCATGAAGTCAAAGTTGGTCCTGAATTTTCTAAAGGCTGGGTCAAAGAATGATAAGAAGACAACCAGATTCCCATATGATCCCAGGCAAAAGATGATTACCAAGAGAAAAGTGCAGGTGACTAGTGTAGCAGTGTGGATAATCTCCTGGATATCTCTAAATGTGCCATTACCAATATGGGATACAGAGGTGCTGTTAACATAGTCATAACGATTCTGATCACCAAAATCTGTCATTCTGCCTGTTAAATTCATTTTAATTCAGAAGCATTGGAGTTGTCCTACTGTATCTAGCCCAGGAGAAGGCTTTCAATCCAAGTCCATGTCCATGAAGGAATCTCCAATATTCAGAAAGGTGTATTGCTGCCAAAATGAATCCAAAGGCAGTGGAGCCTGCAAAGTCATAACACACACATCAGTCTGCAGAAATCAACATGAAGATAATTTGTAAAACACCAATAAATATATTCATGCACATGAAGTAAAACAAAACTGCAGTAAGTAAAATGAACACATCCATGGCCATATTCCTTCCTGATTAGCGTGGTCTGTATATTACCTAATGCTATTATGTCCCTCCTCATCCCATAGCATCATCACAACAAGCTGCAGGATATATTACAACCCCATGGGTCTGTAGAGAGAGCCTGGGCCTCCCGGTCCATAGAACACATCTGTGCCCAGAGGTTCACTGCACCGCCCAGCACCACCGCTCCTACCCAGCACTTACCTTGCGGTTCAGACCCTGTGCCTTGTATTCGGCTCCGTCATCATACCTTGTGCCCTTACAACCATTCTGCAGCCCTCTTAAAAACTACACCTGAAATGCAGCTTCTATTCTGGTATATCTCTAATTATTTGTGATAAGGCGTTTGACTTTACCTTCACTTTAAGATGATATCTCTGTATGCTTATGCAACTGTTTCATTGCAGCTTTTGGCTCAATATGCCATGTAATGAACAATATTTGCGTCTGCATTATAGCAGCCATATAAAGACAAGAACCCTCGTACTTATATCGCCCACTCCCCACATACAACACATAGAAACCGTGTTTAGTGGTCACAGAAGCAATAAAGCTTTCATTATTGAATATATAATTACATCTTGTTGCCGCTAAACCCACTCGTCTAACAACAAACGTACTTATATTCATGTATTCGCCATTTACCCAATGCAACCTGCAGTTAATGTAGTGTGTGCTTACCCACGGTACTGGCCCAGACCCATGGCCCTGTAGCCATTTTAGTGGTGAAATGCAAATGGACTGGTGCACACAGAGAGGGCCTCATTGCTGATCTATACATACTATGTCCACAACCTCAGCACAACATAAACAAGCTGTGTTGAGGGAGTGTGTTAAATAGGGAATCCCCTAGAATTTACGAAGATTGCACAAGATACTCATTCGCCATCCATGGCTGCTAAAGGGTTAACGATGGTTGCATGCAGAACCCAATGCGGGGAACCGCATATTCCCAATGATGTACTCCCCCTCCGTTTTAGATCGATGAGATATCAATGGTTCCCTATACCACAATGAATGTCGCTTATTTATTTTTTCCAAATTGCATCTCACCTACCTGCAAATGCCTTGCGGGGACCTCCGTGGCCGCATCCTGCAGTGAGATTGGGCCCCTGCGCACGGAATGTGTGATGTTTACCAAGCCCCATGAGCTGAAGGTGCTGAAATCATCAGCAGATCTCAAGCAGAAGCTGAGACAACACGATCTTTATTATCCACAGTCGTCATCATCATGGCCCCTCACACAAATATTTGCCAATATGCATGCTGAGTGCCCACACTCACACCCTCCTTCTTTACAAGCCAGAAGCCCTAGTATTGCACATAATGCAGGGATTCCTTACCAATACCAGGACCAATCGCACTGCAGTGCAGGAAGGTCAGTGCCATCATACACTGATACACTCCCCCTACACACAACTGCAGCATCCTTCTAGCTCTGCTGCTGACTGGATTTGCATAGAGCTCTTTAGATATTTATTGAATTATGCAGCAGCATAACTCACAATGCATAGGACTATTCTTAGTTTACATATTTGCTAAAATATATAAACTGCAATAATTGGAGGCAATAATCAATATCACAGAAAGCATATTTCTCATTTCCCATGCTACACTATTATCATCTTGAAAGCTTGAAGCTAATTAAATTATTATACACAAATTGCAATGGGAGAAGTGATTGTTGTACCTATTCCCTGGAGAATGAACCTGTGTGTTTCAAGTAAAGGATGTTGGCAGAGGCAAGGGTATATTTTAAGTAAAATTAAATATATCATGAAGTAGAAACAAGTTATAACTCCACAATATAGTTGTATTTTTAATATATTTTTATGCTGAGAAGAGGGCAGGTTTGGATACAATTTAAGGGACAATTACATCATCTTCCAAGACTACATGCAAGCTTGATATTAGCAACAGGGTAAAACGAGTAAAATATGACTGCACATGCATGTCTAGAGGCATATTCTGTTATGTCCTTAAAGGATTAGATATAACCTCTATTTTCACATAGTCTTCATTTCAATTTGCAGCAACTGGCTCTAATACCCACTACTGAACCACTTGTATTATTTAAAAGTCCCACTTCATACAATCCATCCCTACAATCTAATGATATCCAGTTTCCAGTTACTATGTTATGGGCATAAGATCACCACCCACAATATTTTAGCTTGAATCTTGCTGGCTAAGATCTTCTGAATGCAGAAACCGTGCCGCCTATGATATCTCTCTGCAGAAATGTTGTGTCCATTAAATAACCTCAGGTAAGGGTTATGGAATATAGGGACTAGGGTTAGGGAACAGGTTGGGTTTTGTGGTTAGGGACTGAGGTTATGGTTTACAGGTTTCAATGGTTCCAGAACAGTAACATTGCTGTAGCCACATTCTAACCATGGCGATGTTGCTGCAGTATTTTTATAGCTACAATAATGATAGTAGTGTATCATGGATTAAAACTCTTCCAGCTAAACTAGTCCTCTTCCAGTAAACAAAGTCCATTTATGTTTTTATGGGCAATCTTAGAATTATAAAATAGTGCAGTTAAAAATCTAAATGGCCACACTTCACAGCAGCAGCAATCAGATTTTGTCTGTGGCACACAGGTAACCAAAATTAAGGTGCCAATTACCAAAAAATTGTGGGTCTAGACATGTTTTTCCACTCTAACGCTGTGCACTTTTGTATGCATCTCCTTTCCATACGAAAATGCTATATGCCCCTTAGTGAGACACCCTGTTCTCAGGCGCAAAAGTGGGTTTAGATCATTCCACTAGGGAATTAGAAGTACACAAAGCCCAGAGAGCTTTATAGAATCCTGCCTATAGTCTAAACTTTACAGCTAACATTGTATCTTTCACTGGGCTTAGCTACATCTTTATGTATGGTGTAATAGTAATGTGGAAAGTGAAAAATATATAAAGTGAAAATATATAAAGAGAAAAAATAATAAATAAATATATTATATATATACAATATATATAATAACACGGAGGGTTATGATCCAGTGTGAGGATGTGTTAACTCTATGCTGTACAGTGTATACACATAGATTATAGTGTGTGAATATCTTATTGATTAATCTCAAACTCCCATGAGGTTTAAAATATACAATGTTTTAATACACAGAATTGAATACACAATTAATAAAGACTGGTGAAAACATATGGTTCCAGATGATATCAGAATTTAGATCTGTCACTTTTTAGGAATAACTCACTAATACCAACGTTAACTAAGCATACAGTGTGCTACATGCATAGAACATAGGATTCCAGATAATATTTGGATTCAGATCTATCACTGCTTAGGAATATCTTACTGTTACCAATGTAAACTAAGCATAAAAGTACAATGTACTTCCTGCATAAAAATATATTATATATTTAGAAGAATCTTGAAAAAGCCCCATTAAAGGGTGAAACGTTTTGAAGTACTGTCAGCAATTACCTGTGACCCGTTCTGGCAACATCCACATCATCTTCAAGGAGAGTTTGGCCAAACTCGTGACAAGTTTTCTGCAAAACGTTATACACCTGAAGTGCATCTGGAATACAGCGAGAAGTAATCTCAATCAGGTATCCGTTTGAAGCCTGCATGCATCATGCACTTAGTGCAGAGTTCAACAACCTGAGAACCAGATGCCACAAGAAGCTTTCTGAAAATACCCAAAGCGGGACCAATAAAGCGAAAACGGCCTTTGGGGTTCGTATTCAAGGACTAGAATCTCTGCGAGGAACATTGAGCTTAAGGTACCCCCTATGATTTATAAATTTACGAAAAGGTGAGTACCATTCATCTATATTATGGTGGAATAACACAAAGAAACAAAGTTACTGAAAAATATTACTCCAAAGAACTGTGAGTTAATTCACAGACATTAAAGCAATTAACAGCACACAGATACTTACTGTGAACATCTGCATAAATGAATGCATCTATATATTTGCTACAGTAAACTTAAATATCCTACACGGTAACTTATAGAGACATTTTAAGACTGAAAAATACTTTAAGCTCTATTAATTTTAAAATCTATATATATTTTTCACTAAAGTCGACATTTTTTATATATATATATATTATTTTCCTTTTAAAAGGTGGTATATGTACTTTTATTGGGAGATGTCCCATTCAATCTTTTAAATATATAATATATTTTTATGCAGGTAATACATTGTACTTTTATGTTTAGTTTACGTTGGTAACAGTGAGATATTCCTAAACAGTGATAGATCTGAATCCAAATATCTGGAATCCTATGTTCTATGCATGTAGCACACTGTATGCTTAGTTAACGTTGGTATTAGTGAGTTATTCCTAAAAAGTGACAGATCTAAATTCCGATATTATCTGGAGCCATATGTTTTCACCAGACTTTATTAATTGTGTATTCAATTCTGTTTATTAAAACATTGTATATTTTAAACCTCATAGGAGCTTTAGATTAATCAATAAGATATTCACACACTATAATCTATGTGTATACACTGTACAGCATAGAGTTAAGACATCCTCACAGTGGATCACAACCCTCCATGTTATTATATATATTTTATATATATAATATATTTATTTAATATTTTTTCACTTTATATATTTTTCACTGTTCACCTTATTCTTGTTTATTATTAATAAATATTTTACACTCTGCTGAAGCCCCTTTGCTTTAAGCGCCCTCCACATTTAATTTTCAGACACTTTGTATTTATCCTGGCAACTTGGTGGATAGTTGCTAAGGAGTGGCACTGAGTGACGTAAGCGCAACACTTGAACCTTTTTTCCTGTAATAGTAATGTGACTCAATATAGCTTCTAGTCCAAAAGTGGTTCAACTTGTGCTTAGTCAGGATAGAACCATGTTCTAGAGAAGTCTTGATGCAAAGGAAGGTTGTAGGAAGGAATGGTAGTATCTACTTCATCAGGTATGTAAAGGGCTTAGCCAGGCACTGTATGAAGTGCCAAAAATACAGCTGTACCAGTAAATATTACGGGGTGTGGATGATTCTAATGGCAGTAATTATTTCTAATGACTTCTTCAATCTTACCAAGTTATTGTATGGATTCCAATTACATAAACATCTTGACATTGTAAGACTTTTCTGTAATGTCAACCAATTATGAACATTCTCAGAGTAAATTATTTGCTGCAAATATTTTTCAGTTGCCAAATTCCCCCATCACTTATTTGGAGGAGCCAATCCAGACTTTGCACTGGAGTAGATAAAGCTTGCCTGGCATATCATATTGCATTGTTTTGCAATATTTGTTATCACATTTACTGAGGCTAATTAGGTTCTGGTTTTGGTCAGGGTTAGTCTGCAGTGTGTACTTTCAGTTCTCAGAACTGGAAAATTCACAATTTGCAGAGTTAAATTGCAGGAAAGGGGAAAAGTAGATAAAGTAAATAATGAAAGTATGTTGAAGAGGTTTTTTTTTAACTATACACAATTACATTTTTTATATCAAAGTAATCTATTTCCCTTTAATAGAGAGATGAGTGAGCTTAAATGGAAGGCTGCATTAAATAACAGACAGCCAGATAACGAGTTTTGAGCGATATAGGGAAATTAACGACCGCCACAAAAGCGGCAGTAATTAACCTCCCTATAGCGCTGCTATTACAGGTTTGCAAAAAGCAGGCTTGTGCGGGCGATATGGTGGCATTGAGCTCCATGCTTCACCCAAATACAAGCTCTGCTTTGACGTGCTCGTGCACGATTTCCCCATAGACATCAATGGGGAGAGCTGGCAAAAAAAAAAAGCCTAACACCTGCGATCAAGGAAACAAAAGCTTCGTAACGCAGCCCCATTGATGTCTATGGGGAAATAAAAAGTTATGCTTAAACCTAACACCCTAACATAAAAAAAGAGTCTAAACAGCCCTAATCTGCTGCCCCTAACATCGCTGCCACCTACATTACAGTTATTAACCCCTAATCTGCTGCCCCCAATGTCGCCACCACTATACTAAAGTTATTAACCCCTAAACTTCTGGCCTACAACATCACTAACACTAAATAAATATATTATCAAATAAACCTAACGCTAACCCTAACATAACCCTAACCCTAAGCATAATCCTAACGTAACCCTAACACCCCCTAACTTAAATATAATTAAAATAAATCTAAATACAACTTACAATTATTACCTAAATAATACCTATTTAAAACTAAATACTTACCTATAAAATAAAACCTAAGCTAGCTACAAAATAACTAATAGTTATATTGTAGCTATTTTAGGTTTTATTTTTACACAGGTAAGTTTGTATTTATTTTAACTAGGTAGACTACTTAGTAAATAGTTATTAACTATTTAATAACTACCTAGCTAAAATAAATACAAACTTACCTGTAAAATAAAACCTAAGCTGCCTTACACTAAAACCTAACATTACAATAAAATAAATTAAATTAATAAAATACAATTATCTAAATTACAAAAAAAATAAACACTAAATTACACAAAATAAAAAACGAAATTATCAAAAATAAAAACGAAATACTCCTAATCTAATAGCCCTATCAAAATACAGAAGCCCCCCAAAATAAAAAAAAAACCTAGCCTACACTAAACTGCCAATGGCCCTTAAAAGGGCCTTTTGCGGGGCATTGCCCCAAATAAATCAGCTCTTTTACCTGTAACAAAAAATACAAACAACCCCCCCAACAGTAAAACCCACCACCCACACAACCAAACCCCCCAAATAAAAACCTAAATAAACTTAAGCTAACCATTGCCCTGAAAAAGACATTTGGATGGGCATTGCCCTTTAAAGGGCATTCAGCTCTTTTACATTGCCCAAACCCTAAGCTAAAAATAAAACCCACCCAATAAACCCTTAAAAAAACCTAACCCCCGACGATCCACTTACAGTTCTCGAAGACCGGACATCCATCCTCATCCAGGCGGCAGAAGTCTTCATCCAAGCGGGCAGAAGTTCTCATCGAAGCCGGCAGAAGTCTTTATCCAAGCGGGCAGAAGTCCTCATCGAAGCCGGCAAAAGTTTTCATCCAAGCGGGTAGAAGTCTTCATCCAGACTGCATCTTCTATCTTCATCCATCCGGCGCGGAGCGGGTCCATCTTCAAGACATCCGGCGCGGAGAATCCTCTTATTCCAATGGTCAACCTAGAATGAAGTTTCCCTTTAAGGTACGTCATTCAAGATGGCGTCCCTTACATTCCGATTGGCTGATAGAATTCTATCAGCCAATAGGAATTAAAAGGGTAAAAAATCCTATTGACTGTTGCAATCAGCCAATAGGATTGAGCTTTCATCCTATTAGCTGATCCAATTAGCAAATAGGATTGAGCTCGCATTCTATTGGCTGATTGGATCAGCCAATAAGATGAAAGCTCAATCCTATTGGCTGATTGCAACAACCAATAGGATTTTTTACCCTTTAATTCCTATTGGCTGATAGAATTCTATCAGTCAATTGGAATGTAAGGGACACAATCTTGGATGACGTACCTTAAAGGGAAACTTTATTCTACGTTGACCATTGGAAGAAGAGGATGCTCCGTGCCGGATGTCTTGAAGATGGACCCGCTCCGCGCCGGATTGATGAAGATAGAAGATGCCGCCTGCCTGGATGAAGACTTCTGCCAGCTTCGATGAGGACTTCGGCCCGCTTGGATGAAGACTTCTGCCGGCTTCAATGAGGAGTTCTGCCACTTGGATGAGGATAGATGTCCGGTCTTCGAAAACTGTAAGTGGATCGTTGGGGGTTAGTGTTAGGTTTTTTTATTTTTTTATTGAGGTATAGTTTTGGCAGACATACAGAACAATAAAGCATTACACAATCCCTTTCTAAGGATGCTTATGACAAATTACATTGTACAGAATACATATGAGGAGCATACGGGCAGTAAACAATATCTGCTATCTACAACATGTAGAATTGGTAATGCCAATTGTGCTATGCAGAGACATAATATAGACATGCCAAAGATAATCTAGGCCTTCTCAATCAATTTAGGAGACCACTCTTGGACCTTGACCCATGGTATAAACTAAATTGACATCGACAGAAGGCTATTAAAAAAAAGAGACCACTCATGGGTCCCATTACCTTTACCTCAAGTTTTACATTTTTATAACGCTGCAACTGATAATTTTAAAGAAGACACAGTAAACATGGTGTCAACATTTGCTAATTAATGACAAGTTAGTAGTAACAGAAATTATGTGAACAAGGAACCTAGCTGCGAGTCAGGAGATCCCTAAGATTTTATGAAGAAAGGGGAGGGCTAAGGTGATATTGTATCACCCTAAGGGGCTAAATTCCGTAAATAAATTACTCAAAAGCTAATCGTGGCTCACTGTACTTTACTGAAGTTTACAAAATGATAGTGTGTAGCGCTGAACCTAAAACACTTATGCCTCCCTAATAATGTCCTCCTCCTAGACAAAGAAGTGAGATAGATAAATTAAAATTATATGGAAGGCGCTAAAAAAGCTCTAAGTGTTAAAGAAAAGGTGTCAGGGTTCAGCCTGGAATTGAACCTGGGACCTGTCTCTATTTCTGCAACTTTGGCTCTCTGGCTCCACCTGCTTGCCAGCTGAAAGAAATCATTTAATCAGCAGCCTGCTTTATCTTGGTGGTTTGTTTGCAATTCTGTGCTTTCACATTAAGAGTTATACTCTGAAAGACTCTCTGCTCCTGTTTCCTGTGAGATATATATGGATTTCCTAGTTCCTGAATTCTGCTACAACTACAGACTAATCTTCTGGATAATTCCTTGGTACTGTGTTTCATTTTTGGACTGAATTCCTGGCAATTGAACTTGCCTAAAACTTTATTTCCTAAGGACTGATTCAGGTACTTTTGCTTGCTTGTTTCCTGATACTACAAAGTTCCAATTGCAGTCTATGCAAACATCCTGTTTGTTTCTAGAAAGTACCAGTTTGCAGTTTATGCAAGTTTCCTTAACCCTTTCGTGACAGGGTTAAAGTGCCTACATCGGAACAACTGTTCCGATGTAGACAAATTGAAACTACGCGATCGTGCATACGATTGCGAGATTTCAATTATTGGATCGCATCTGGGGGGCGTCCCTACAATCCTAGGAACGCCCTCCAGACCGCGATTAAATCCCTGAAGCACAGAAGGCTTCAGGACAGCCGTTAGTTATGACGTTCCATTCCGTCATAACGGCTTTAAAGCCCAGTCTAATTATGACGGAATGGAACGGCATAACGGCTTTAAAAGGTTAAAGTACCAGTCTACAGCATATGCAGATATCCTGTTTGTTATTACAAAGCTTTGCATCCCTGCCTGTTATTACAAAGAACTGTTTTCCTGCCTGATACTTCACAGTTTCCAGTCTACAGCATACGCAAATATCCTGTTTGTTATTACAAAGCTTTGCATCCATGTTTGTTATTACAAAGAACTGTTTCCCTGCCTGATACTTCACAGTTCCAGTCTACAGCATACGCAAGTATCCTGTCTGTTATACAAGCTCTGTTTTCCTGCCTGATTCCTCTCAGCTCCAGTTCTACAGCATATGCAAGTATCCTGCTTGTTATTACAAAGCTCTGCTTTCCTGCGTGTAATTTCACTGTTCCAGTCTAGAGCATATGCAAGTATCCTGCTTGTTATTACAAAGCTCTGTTTTCCTGCGTGTAATTTCACTGTTCTAGTCTAGAGCATATGCAAGTATCCTGTCTGTTATACAAGCTCTGTTTTCCTGCCTGATTCTACTCAGCTCCAGTTCTACAGCATATGCAAGTATCCTGCTTGTTATTACAAAGCTCTGCTTTCCTGCGTGTAATTTCACTGTTCCAGTCTAGAGCATATGCAAGTATCCTGCTTGTTATTACAAAGCTCTGTTTTCCTGCGTGTAATTTCACTGTTCCAGTCTAGAGCATATGCAAGTATCCTGTTTGTTATTACAAAGCTCTGCATTCCTGCCTGTTGGTACTAAGAACTGTATTCCTGCTTTATACTACAACCTACAGACTTTGTCTTATCTAAGTGCATATCTCTACTTTGCTTTATCCTATAAAATAAACTCATCTCCTTTATTTCCTAAAACCTTGTACCTGTTTAATTATGCCTAAAAGGAAAGACTCACGCAGACAAAACTCAACATCAACCCCAAAACCTGACACCTCTGCACAACAGCTCCTTACTCCTGAACCTGCTCCCTTGCAGAGTATGACAGAATGTGAAAGCCCTAAATTGGAGCTTGCAGAGGTGATTCACTCTTTGACTGAAGTGTCAGAGAGAATTTTGTCTGTGGACTCTCATCTACTACAACTTAACCAACTTCTAAAATCTCTTCCGGATGCTTTGAAGTCACTTATCCAAGATTTCACTGCGGGATTCCAGACTTTACAGGATAGCCTGAAAGACTTTTTCACTAAAAAATTTTTTGGCTTTGGCACTCCCACTCCTGTGCCCACTACCCAAAAGGCTGTATCCTTATCAATCAAAAGGAGGATTTCAACCCCTCTTACCACTGATGAAATGGCCAGAAGGAGAAATAATGGCTTATGTTTCTATTGTGGAGCTACTGGGCAAGTAATATCCTATTGTCCAGTGAGACCCCCTAAGAAGTCTGTTCCGCTGTCTCCACCTCTAAATCCTGAGTTATCAAATGGACAGGCTACAGAGAGGAAGTCAAACTGTGATTCCACTTCGGATTCCTCTGGAGATGAGCTCTGCATGGGTTCTATTCTACATCCCCAATTTGATCAGCCTAGGACTGCACCTTTCAAAGACTCTGATTCCTGTGAAGTGCTAACATGTCATCCACAGAATCCTAATACTATGAATCCAGAGATTTTTCTACCAGATCCAGCTACATTCTTATCTTTGTGCTTTCCAGAGGAGATGTCTAACTATTCTACCATTGAAGATGATACTGATTCTGACACTGGAGGGACAGTGCTTCAAACTGCTGTGCGATCAAAAGGTCCTTTACCACCTCTACCTCAGACCCAGCTCTCCAGAACCTACAAGCCTAGAACTGCACTGAAACCAAAGATCAGTCCTGTTGGGGCCCTCTATACTAATTCCAGTCCCCAGAATCCTCTTCTGGAGAGCCCTTCAAAAAAATAATACCCTCTGATTGTGCATATTCCTCTGATGGCACTTTGATACGCATCAAAGATTTGGAGTTATATGAGAATGCCAAGTCCGCCCAGAGGTCGTCCTTGAGGAGGGGGTACTGTCAGGGTTCAGCCTGGAATTGAACCTGGGACCTGTCTCTATTTCTGCAACTTTGGCTCTCTGGCTCCACCTGCTTGCCAGCTGAAAGAAATCATTTAATCAGCAGCCTGCTTTATCTTGGTGGTTTGTTTGCAATTCTGTGCTTTCACATTAAGAGTTATACTCTGAAAGACTCTCTGCTCCTGTTTCCTGTGAGATATACAGAATTGTTGGATTTCCTAGTTCCTGAATTCTGCTACAACTACAGACTAATCTTCTGGATAATTCCTTGGTACTGTGTTTCATTTTTGGACTGAATTCCTGGCAATTGAACTTGCCTAAAACTTTATTTCCTAAGGACTGATTCAGGTATTTTTGCTTGCTTGTTTCCTGATACTACAAAGTTCCAATTGCAGTCTATGCAAACATCCTGTTTGTTTCTATAAAGTACCAGTTTGCAGTTTATGCAAGTTTCCTTAAAGTACCAGTCTACAGCATATGCAGATATCCTGTTTGTTATTACAAAGCTTTGCATCCCTGCCTGTTATTACAAAGAACTGTTTTCCTGCCTGATACTTCACAGTTTCCAGTCTACAGCATACGCAAATATCCTGTTTGTTATTACAAAGCTTTGCATCCATGTTTGTTATTACAAAGAACTGTTTCCCTGCCTGATACTTCACAGTTCCAGTCTACAGCATACGCAAGTATCCTGTCTGTTATACAAGCTCTGTTTTCCTGCCTGATTCTACTCAGCTCCAGTTCTACAGCATATGCAAGTATCCTGCTTGTTATTACAAAGCTCTGCTTTCCTGCGTGTAATTTCACTGTTCCAGTCTAGAGCATATGCAAGTATCCTGCTTGTTATTACAAAGCTCTGTTTTCCTGCGTGTAATTTCACTGTTCCAGTCTAGAGCATATGCAAGTATCCTGTTTGTTATTACAAAGCTCTGCATTCCTGCCTGTTGGTACTAAGAACTGTATTCCTGCTTTATACTACAACCTACAGACTTTGTCTTATCTAAGTGCATATCTCTACTTTGCTTTATCCTATAAAATAAACTCATCTCCTTTATTTCCTAAAACCTTGTACCTGTTTAATTATGCCTAAAAGGAAAGACTCACGCAGACAAAACTCAACATCAACCCCAAAACCTGACACCTCTGCACAACAGCTCCTTACTCCTGAACCTGCTCCCTTGCAGAGTATGACAAAAGGAGAGTGTTGAAATATTGAGAGAGTGCCTAAATGGTATCAGTATTTCTAATTAAAACAACAAAGAAAAAACCCTCAAATATAGGATGGGGATATTGTAACAATACTGCAGTTAGTTCTAATTTGGATAAAACAACAAAGAAAAAACCCTCAAATATAGGATGGGAATATTGTAACAATAATGCAGTTAGTTCTAATTTGGATAAAACAACAAAGAAAAAACCCTCAAATATAGGATGGGAATATTGTAACAATAATGCAGTTAGTTCTATTTTGGATACTCTGTTAAAATAAATGTATACCTAGCATATATATCAAAATTCTAGAAAACCAGTTTAAGTAACCACCTTCTATAAATCACAATGAGACTAATGAACCAGATATGTAATTATAAAAAGTTTACTTTGGATCCTAAAATAGACACAAATACATTGATTACATATATCTATAATTAAAATACAAATAAAAAACAAATAAAAACATAGCATATGAAATACAAATGTGCGCTTCCTAAGTACGAAATTGTACTACTAAACAGTCTCAGATACTCCTCAGTTGATGATTTTAAAATATGGAATACCAAGTGGTAATGGCAGTATTAATATATGTATACCCTTTTCATGCAGGTATGATGTCAGTTCATTCAATGAATCAGTCTCTCCTAGTGCGGTATATAAAATCTGTAAAACAGTAGCGGACAACTACTTTTTGGCTTCTGATTTTCCTTAAGACACGCTGTCAGGGGAAAGACTCAAAACAGTGGGTGCTTCAAGCAAAAAATTTAAATTGAAAGTCTTAGATAGTAAATCTGTACCTTGTTAAGAAAGGTTTTTAGAGAGGAGCGCCAGTTAAGTCAAGGTCTGGTGTGTGTGTGTGTGTGAGTAGTATGTTCACACTAGAGCGATAAAAACCCTTAAGGTAGGGGTTTATTTTTAATGTATGATGTAGATGCTTATGTGGTAGTGAGACAACTAGGGAACGGATGTGGGATATATAATATAATACAATTTAATTCCATTTTATTACAAACACAATATATAACTTATAAACATGGATCCATGGTACATAAAAGTGTATTTAAGACAGTCTAAAATAATAGATTAAAAAATATGGAATATATAGGGTTAAAAAATCAAGGGGATTGGACCCTCCAAGGGCAGAATGTCCCCAAGGTTGTGTGTGAGAAAGGTGGACTTCGTTACAATGTACTACCCTCTACTCTCTATGGTGATATGGAGGCTGGTAAAACAATTTGCATAAACTGAACAGTTAAAACGGATTGGTGGAATGGTGTCCACAAAATTGGAGAATACAATTTAAACAAAAAGAATACGGCTCAAAAAAGTATCCTATGCGGACAGAATCTTATATGGATAAATGTGGAATTTAACTTTAAATCATATATAAACATATATAAACAAAAACCATATGTGAAACGATATGCAGTGAAAAAGATATATATATAAAAAATAAAATAAAAACGATCGAAAAATGTGATCAAAAATAAACTAGTGTGTACACATCTAGTAAAAATGTGGTATCAGAAAAAATGTGGTTTCAAAAATCATAAATGTGATGTGATCTCAAAATTAGAAAAAAGAAAATCACATACCTTAAAAATGTGTTATCAAAAATGTGAATCGATGCACACTTAATCAACAATAATAACTAAATAGGGGGCAGTGAACAATTATTTAAATGATAAACAAATGTTAGGGATACATTCAAAAAGTTGTACAAAATAGTGATAACGTTGTTATAATCTTGAAATCTATATATCCTGAAAAGAGTCCATATAAAATGTCTCTTGTCCTCCAATGGGTCCTATTAGTCCAATCTGAAGACAGTTCAAATGCCTCAAATCCAAGGCAATAAAAGCAATAAAAAATAACAATAAAAAAGGGCAATAGAAAAACTGGGAAATCCTCAAAGCCTAGGAATAAAGAAACATAACATAGTATAATACTGTTATAGGTATAAATAAATCAAGAAATATAGCTCACCATATAGTTGTCAACTATATGGTGAGCTATATTTCTTGATTTATTTATACCTATAACAGTATTATACTATGTTATGTTTCTTTATTCCTAGGTTTTGAGGATTTCCCAGCTTTTCTATTGCCCTTTTTTATTGATATTTTTTTATTGCTTTTATTGCCTTGGATTTGAGGCACTTGAACTGTCTTCAGATTGGACTAATAGGACCCATTGGAGGACAAGAGACATTTTATATGGACTCTTTTCAGGATATATAGATTTCAGGATTATAACAACGTTATCACTATTTTGTACAACTTTTTGAATGTATCCCTAACATTTGTTTATCATTTAAATAATTGTTCACTGCCCCCTATTTAGTTATTATTGTTGATTAAGTGTGCATCGATTCACATTTTTGATAACACATTTTTAAGGTATGTGATTTTCTTTTTTCTAATTTTGAGATCACATTTATGATTTTTGAAACCACATTTTTTCTGATACCACATTTTTACTAGATGTGTACACACTAGTTTATTTTTGATCACATTTTTCGATCGTTTTTATTTTATTTTTTATATATATATCTTTTTCACTGCATATCGTTTCACATATGGTTTTTGTTTATATATGTTTATATATGATTTAAAGTTAAATTCCACATTTATCCATATAAGATTCTGTCCGCATAGGATACTTTTTTGAGCCGTATTCTTTTTGTTTAAATTGTATTCTCCAATTTTGTGGACACCATTCCACCAATCCGTTTTAACTGTTCAGTTTATGCAAATTGTTTTACCAGCCTCCATATCACCATAGAGAGTAGAGGGTAGTACATTGTAACAAAGTCCACCTTTCTCACACACAACCTTGGGGACATTCTGCCCTTGGAGGGTCCAATCCCCTTGATTTTTTAACCCTATATATTCCATATTTTTTAATCTATTATTTTAGACTGTCTTAAATACACTTTTATGTACCATGGATCCATGTTTATAAGTTATATATTGTGTTTGTAATAAATTGTATTAAATTGTATTATATTATATATCCCACATCCGTTCCCTAGTTGTCTCACTACCACATAAGCATCTACATCATACATTAAAAATAAACCCCTACCTTAAGGGTTTTTATCGCTCTAGTGTGAACATACTACTCACACACACACCAGACCTTGACTTAACTGGCGCTCCTCTCTAAAAACCTTTCTTAACATTTTTCCCTCTGTGGGTAGTGGGGGCCCACTTTAGATAGGAGCTATAGGTCCTTTAAGCGCTGTGAGTACAACACATATCTGTAAATCTGTACCTTGGGAAGACCTTGTGTACTCCTGCTATGCAGGTGATCTTACCCTTTCCTGTGTACGGCTTCCTCCAAGAGACTAATTTCTGTTAAGCAGCTTTAACAGACAAGCGGTTAACGTTTATCTCTTGCTAGTGTCTTCAAACTTGCGCAAGTTTCTTTCACGGACCGGACTCCCTCTCCTGCACTTAGTACTTATTGTACGCAGGAAAAACGTTGTAGTCTTTTTGTCTTTGTAGTTCGCAGGTGTCGGTTCTCACCTCCGTGTGTGCACAGTCTCAAGCAATCTTCTTTCAGAGACAGGATTCCCAAATGCACAGTTTCAACGGACAGCGTCAGAACACCCAGCTATTAGAAAATACACACAGCTTCTACGCGTTTCACCCTAATTGCTGGCTTTCTCAAGATCCTGAATCCTGAGTCCGGTCCGTGAAAGAAACTTGCGCAAGTTTGAAGACACCAGCAAGAGATAAACGTTAACCACTTGTCTGTTAAAGCTGCTTAACAGAAATTAGTCTCCTGGAGGAAGCCGTACACAGGAAAGGGTAAGATCACCTGCATAGCAGGAGTACACAAGGTCTTCCCAAGGTACAGATTTACTATCTAAGACTTTCAATTTCAATTTTTTGCTTGAAGCACCCACTGTTTTGAGTCTTTCCCCTGACAGCATGTCTTAAGGAAAATCAGAAGCCAAAAAGTAGTTGGCCGCTACTTTTTTACAGATTTTATATACCGCACTAGGAGAGACTGATTCATTGAATGAACTGACATCATACCTGCATGAAAAGGGTATACATATATTAATACTGCCATTACCACTTGGTATTCCATATTTTAAAATCATCAACTGAGGAGTATCTGAGACTGTTTAGTAGAACAATTTCGTACTTAGGAAGCGCACATTTGTATTTCATATGCTATGTTTTTATTTGTTTTTTATTTGTATGTTAATTATAGATATATGTAATCCATGTATTTGTGTCTATTTTTGGATCCAAAGTAAACTTTTTATAATTACATATCTGGTTCATTAGTCTCATTGTGATTTATAGAAGGTGGTTACTTAAACTGGTTTTCTAGAATTTTGATATATATGCTAGGTATACATTTATTTTAACAGAGTATCCAAAATAGAACTAACTGCATTATTGTTACAATATTCCCATCCTATATTTGAGGGTTTTTTTCTTTGTTGTTTTATCCAAATTAGAACAAACTGCAGTATTGTTACAATATCCCCATCCTATATTTGAGGGTTTTTTCTTTGTTGTTTTAATTAGAAATACTGATACCATTTAGGCACTCTCTCAATATTTAAACACTCTCCTTTTCTTTAACACTTAGAGCTTTTTTTTTAGCGCCTTCCATATAATTTTAATTTATCTATCTCACTGTACTTTACTGTCATAGAGCCTGTGATGTGATATATTTATCCTGGAGCCTCGGGCAAGCTAAACTGGCTCGCTAGATAATAGAAGTGGAAAACACGCTGCGGGTTATGTGCCCAACAAGGTATAATGCTGATTCATGTTCTGAACCACCCTCTCTATTAGTCAAAGCTGTAAATACATAGGGTCTAACTCTGCTCTAAGCCACCCTATGAAAATAATGTACCTTAATGCATAACATAAAGAACAAAGGTGCAAATACTATATAACTCTGAACAGCGTCTTTGGAGCAGGTCCCGCCTGCACTATAAGCAAAATTATTATAAAGAAAGGTATGTATTGCAACCTAAAAGAGGCTATAGCACCAAAATGTGATTAGATAAAGAAATGCAGTTAACTGGTATAGTGGTAGTAGTAAGTAGCTGGGAGCTCTATGCAGGAAATTAGAGGCAGAGATTGTTTGTGCTAAGCTCCCAGCATTACTCATGTGATTCATTATATATACTGTATAATAGGTCCTGCAATGTTATGTGGAAATAAAGTAATACAGTAAACTCTACAGAGCATGATAAATGTAAATAATATATTCCATAGAGGAGCTCATCACCATGACATGAACCAGAGCTTTATCTAAACAAGTGCAATCAGTTAATAAGTCACTCTCCCTAACTTAAACATAATACCTGGTCAGAGCCCAATAAAAAAGTAAAAAAGGAGTATAAATAACTAATACAATAAAAGTAAAGTAACTGGGATCTCTATCTTATAGTTTAGGGAAACTAATAGCTTATTCTAAGCACATATACAATCTCAAAAGTCCTTTATATGTATTACCGGCTTAAAGTCTTACATGTGGACAGGTATCAGTTTGTGTACGGGTAGCAGAAAGTCACAACTTAAGATGCTAACTGACTTAAAAGTGTGCATAGTCCCGGATCAAGAAACAGTAAGATGTACCATTATATGTCATCTACAATTCCCAGCAACGGCTGACAGATTGCGTTGAGGTAGGTGTCAGTAGGTAAATTGCTTCCTAGTCACCGAGAGAAAGCAAGCCCCCCTGGGTCCCAGGAAGTGAGAAGACATAGATGCGGCCGCATCAAAGGCCAAACTGGACACCACAGGGACCCATATAACTCCATTGTGGCTGTAAAGGGGTAAGTAGCATACAACACTGGATTTAAACAGCTGCTGGCTGAATACTGCATTGGGAACTCTTGCAAGGTGTGCCTCATTTTTTCCCGGCTTAGCGGTTCCACCACTCGGAGCATTGTCACTGCTATGGGGTAGGCTTGAGGCAAAGTAGTGGAGCTTTTCATATCAATCGCTGTGCTCCTCACCATCGTTGAATCCTGTCGTACCGGTATCTCTTCATCGCTAGGCTTTCCAACTCCTGCTGACATGCTGAAGGTAGAACGCTGATGCTGGGGCCCCATAGGGCCAACATCTCCACCCTCCATCCTGATAGTCTCAATTTGGGTGAGTTCATGAGGAGAGCAGGCGCCACTGTTCTCAAATGCTGTGTGAAGCTTGTCCTCTAAGGTGGCATGATGAACAACAAGTAGATTAGGAAGGTCCTCCCAGAAGTTTAAAGGGATCTCCATAGCAGTCGTTTGATTAGACTCTGTCTAGGCGTAAGCTGTGTCTTGTTGACAAAAGTTTTTGCAGTGTCTTGCAGAGTATAACTGCTTCCTAACGACATAGGCAAACCAGTGCCTTGTCGGGGGGTCAGTAAGATGGTAGGCCGCAACCACTGGTAAGCAAAATATTACCTCTAGTCCAGAAATAAGATAATAGTATGAAAGAGCTAGCTTAGTCGTATAACCTTAGACCAAGAGATATATGCGATGGGGCAGTGAAAAAAGGATTTCATACGGATTTGGGCTATGAGTTGAAGGATTTGAGAGTTTTGCGACCTGTCATGGCTGCCGTCTGGAAGTTCCCCTCAGTGTTAGTTTTTTTAAGGGTTTATTGGGTGGTTTTTATTTTTAGCTTAGGGTTTGGGCAATGTAAAATAGCTAAATACCCTCTTAAGGGCAATGCCCATCCAAATGTTTTTTCAGGGCAATGGTTAGCTTAGGTTTATTTAGATAGGTTTTTATTTGGGGGGTTTGGTTGTGTAGGTGGTTGGTTTTACTGTTTGGAGTTGTTTGTATTTTTTTTTTACAGGTAAAAGAGCTGATTTCTTTGGGGCAATGCCCCGCAAAAGGCCCTTTTAAGGGCCATTGGCAGTTTAGTGTAGGCTAGGGGTTTTTTTTATTTTGGGGGTGGCTTTTTTATTTTGACAGGGCTATTAGATTAGGAGTAATTTGTTTTTATTTTTGATCATTTCGTTTTTTATTTTGTGTAATTTAGTGTTTATTTTTTTTTGTAATTTAGATAAATGTATTTGATCAATTTATTTTATTTTATTGTATTGTTAAGTTTTAGTGTAAAGCAGGTTAGGTTTTATTTTACAGGTAACTTTGTATTTATTTTAACTAGGTAGTTATTAAATAGTTAATAACTATTTACTAACTAGTCTACCTAGTTAAAATAAATACAAACTTACCTGTGAAATAAAAATAAAACCTAAAATAGCTACAATATAACTATTAGTTATTTTGTAGATATTATTATTTATTATTATTGGTTATTTGTAGAGCGCCAACAGATTCTGCAGCGCTATTAACAAAGGCGGAGTACAAAAAAAACAGTTATAGGGATCAAATGGGTAGAGGGCCCTGCCAAGAGTTGCGCTGTTGTAGTCAGCTCTTGAGAAGGTGATCAACAAACAGCCGGACTCTTAAGCTTACATGCTAGGGGGTTCAGGGGATAGCAATGGAGGAGAGGAACTGGTATAAAGAAAGGTTAGCATAGGTTGTATGCATCCCTGAACAGTAGAGTCTTTAGGGAGCACTTGAAGCTTTTAAAACTAGAAGAGAGTCTTGTGGAGCGAGGCAGAGAGTTCCACAGGATGGGAGCCAGTCTGGAGAAGTCCTGTAAACGGGAGTGTGATGAGGTGACAAGAGAGGAGGAGAGTAGGAGGTCGTGAGCAGAGCGAAGGGGACGAGAGGGAGAGTATCTGGAGACAAGGTCTGAGATATAGGGGGGAGCAGTGCAGTTGAGGGCTTTGTATGTCAGAGTGAGAATTTTGTGTTTGATCCTAGAGGCAAGAAGAAGCCAGTGAAGAGATTGGCAGAGAGGTGCAGCAGATGAAGAGCGACTTGTAAGGAAGATGAGTCTGGCAGAGGCATTCATTAAGGATTGTAAAGGAGCTAGGTGGTAGGTGGGGAGACCAGAGAGGACAGAGTTGCAGTAATCGAGGCGGGAGAGGATGAGAGAGTGGATTAAAATCTTAGTTGTATCTTGTGTAAGGAAGTGTCTAATTTTAGAGATGTTTTTAAGGTGGAAGCGGCGGGCTTTAGCCAAAGACTGAATGTGAGGAGTGAAAGAAAGATCTGAGTCAAATGTTACCCCGAAACATCGGGCATGCGGGGTAGGGGTAATGATGGAGTTGTCGACAGTTATAGAGAGATTGGGGGTGGAGAGTTTTGAAGAAGGGGGAAAATAAGGAGCTCAGTTTTGGAGAGATTTAGCTTGAGGTAGTGAGAGGACATCCAGTTGGAGATGTGAGAAAGACAGTTAGTGACACGGGTTAGCAAGGAAGGAGAAAGGTCTGGTGCAGAGAAGTAGATTTGGGTGTCATCAGCATACAAATGATATTGTAAACCGTGGGACTTTATTAGGGAACCTAGTGATGACGTGTAGATTGAGAAGAGAAGGGGACCGAGGACAGAGCCTTGCGGTACTCCGACAGAAAGTGGTGATGGGGCAGAGGAGGCCCCAGAGAAGGCTACACTAAAGGTACGGTTTGACAGGTAGGAAGAGAGCCACGAGAGGGCTGTGTCACATATGCTGAAGGATTGGAGGGTTTGGAGCAAGAGAGGGTGATAAACAGTGTCAAAGGCTGCAGACAGATCAAGGAGCATAAGCATAGAGAAGTGGCCTTTTGATTTTGCTGTAAGTAGGTCGTTGGTAACCTTAACAATTGCTGTTTCTGTGGAGTGATGGGGACGAAATCCAGATTGCAATGGGTCAAGGAGGGAGTTTATTGTAAGGAAATGGGATAGGCGTGCATAAGTTAGTTTTTCGAGAAGCTTTGATGCAAGAGGGAGGAGGGAAATAGGACGATAGTTGGATGGGGAGGTAGGATCAAGGGAAGGTTTTTTGAGGATAGGTGTGACCAGTGCATGTTTCAGCGATGAGGGAAATATACCGGTGCTGAAGGAGAGGTTGAAAGTATGTGTGAGTATAGGGGTAAGGGTGGCAGAGAGGGAGGGGAGTAGCTGTGAGGGGATCAAGGGGACAGGTAGTGAGGTGAGAGCGCAGTATAAGTGCCGAAACTTCTTCCTCAGTAACAGGGGAGAATTAGCTAAGTTTAAGGTTCTGTGGGTTGTGGTTGATTGAGAGCATTTGAGGGGGTGAGAGAATGGATTTATGTTGAGAGCTGATTTCATTTCTGATGGAGTTGATTTTGTTATTGAAGTGGTTGGCAAAGTCTTAAACTGACAGAGAAGTTGTATTAGGAGGTGGGGGAGGGCGGAGAAGAGTATTGAAAGTGGAGAACAAATGTTTTGCGTTTGAAGACAGATTAGAGATGAGTAGAGAAGTAGTGTTGCTTATGGTAATTAAGGGCAGAGTAGTAGGAGTTCAAGATAAATTTGTAATGTTGAAAATCAGCTGAACTCCTAGATTTTCTCCAGTGCTGCTCAGCAGTACGGGAACATCTGCGTAGGTATCGTGTCAGAGGAGTATGCCAGGGCTGAGGTTGAGTGTTTGATTTCCGAGGTATGGTAAGAGGGGCGAGATTGTCAAGGACGGATGTAAGGGTGGAATTATAGTGGCAGATAGATTGGTCAGGGCATGAAAAGGAGGAGAAGGATGAGAGGAGAGGTTTGAGGGAATTAGAAAGCTGTTGTTGATCTAATGACGTAATGCTTCTGTGAAGTTTGGTGTGAGGAGCAGAAGGAGGGAGAGTTGTAGGGAGGGATGATATGTTGCAAGTAAGGAGATGGTGGTCAGAAAGCGGAAAGGGGGAGTTTGTGAAGTTTCAGAGGGTGCATCGAGGGAGTGACCATCTTTGTGAGTGGGAGAATCAGTCCATTGTGAGAAACCAAAAGAGGAAGTGAGTTGCAGAAGTTGTTTTGCAGAGGAAGCAGTGGGATTGTCAAGAGGGATGTTGAAGTCACCAAGAATGAGGGAAGGGGTGTCTGAGGAAAGAAAATAAGGTAGCCAGGCAGCCAAGTGATCTAGAAATTGAGTTGAGGATCCAGGAGGACGGTGTATGACTGCGACACGTATAGAAAGAGGAGAGAATAAGCAAATCATGTGGGTTTCGAATGAGGAAAATGTGAGGGAAGAGATGGGATGTATTTGTTGAAAGGTGCAAGGAGAGGAAAGTAAAATACCTACACCACCTCCTTGTCTATTACCAGACCTAGGAGTGTGGCTGAAGTGGAGACCCCCCATGTGACAGAGCAGCAGTGTATGCTGTGTCTAGGGGAGAGAGCCAGGTTTCTGTTAGGGCCAGAAGGTTGAGGGAGTTGGAGATAAAGAGCTAGCTTAGGTTTTATTTTACAGGTATTTAGTTTTAAATAGTTAATTATTTAGGTAATAATTGTAAATTGTATTTAGATTTATTTTTATTATATTTAAGTTAGGGGGTGTTAGGTTTAGGGTTAAGTTAGGGTTAGGTTTAGGGGTTAATAGTTTTATTATAGCAGCGGTGTGGGCGCGTTTCGGCCCACAAAAGAGGCCTTTTTCAAGACTATCTTTAGTTAGTCTTGAAAAAGGCCTCTTTTGTGGGCCGAAACGCGTTGACAGATTTATCGTGAGTTTTATTCCTTTTAACTACAGGATATTTTAACAGTATCACCCTATGCTACTATCCTTTATTTACAGGTTTTGAGGACCTCCAGAATTGTTTTGTATATTTTTTCATACATCTATTTCTACATTTTTTCTAAATTTTTTCATATTTGAATATATATACATATTTTTGTACAACTTCATCTCCATATATCCTATAACATAAGGATCCCAAACAAAGGGACACTCCACAAATGGAGTGATTTTCAGGAACTTATCTTCACATCTTCATTTTGTTTTTCACGTGTTGTGTTTTTCACGTGCTTATCTTCATATACCTTTCAACATTAGGATTATAATTAAACCAACGGAGTAACATCCAGGAACACATCAGCTCTATATCACAAGGTGTTCTATCACATTTTTTCATTTTTCATTTTTTATGAACACGTTCACTAGTTTGTATACACACTAGTTGCTCACATTTTTTCATTTTATATTTTCATTTTTTATCCAATTTTTTCACACTGTTTTTTGGAATTAACCACTCTAATATCACATCACTGTTTAGTTTATTTTATTCCATACTTTTTCCCTTTTTCTGTTGTTTTCACCAGTAACGATATTCACTAGTATCTTTGCATCAACACTCAGACTGATACCACATGGACTAACGTCAATTGTAATATTTTTTTAACTAATTTTTGCACAACTATTTTATTTTATTTTTATTTTATTTTGTTACCAGTGGGCTCACGCTCACTGTGTTAGCGTGATTATAACTCCACTATAGTCCTCATCTTCTCTTGTATGAGGCTCGCATATGTATGTTGTATTTTTAATCATTTTTATGTCAGCATGGATCCATGTGTAAATATATAACTTGTATTAAATTTTTGTGTGCAAAATATCTCAGAGTGTTTCTGTGCCACGCATTTACTGTGAGACTTGTCCGAACATTTAGATTGTGCCATCACCGCATTTAGATTGTGACATAACCACTTTAAGGTTCAGCACAAACACTAATTGTGTGCCATTTTCATCTGCAATCTAGCACCATATACCAACTCCATTACTATAGGACCTTGCCTACCTTTGGCGCTCCTACCTAGCCACTATTATTTCTAACTATCTACTCTGTGGGCATTTTGGGGACCCATATAGATAGGAGCTATAGGTCATCCATACATAGCGCTGTAAGAAAACACTGTTATGAAGATTCACGTAAGTCACACATGCTTTAACACTTGGACATTTTTTTAACTCTTTTGATTCTTTTTTAAATACTGACACTCTAATATAGTGATAATCAATTCTATACAGTTACCTCTAAGCCCACCAGTTACCATCACATAAAGACTGGTTTTCAGATACGCCCTTCAGTCTATAAGATTGGACTATAATTTTGCGGTTACTTCACTTACCAAGTCTGGGCAAATCCCACTGTAGATATTCATTTATAGGAGTGATACATGGTATATCAGAGTGATTATTAGTAGATCAAGTATCAATATCTTTATTTTATTCTGTTTAACATTTTTTAGATATATAGCATAAAATATGCATAGGTAAGACACCGGTCTCTGTTTTATTGTTTCAGTTTGTTTTATGTTTTAGTCTGTTTTAATTTCAATTGATTTTATTATAAATTCATAAACGGGTATTTACCCAAGTGCGTAGTAATAAATATTTGTTTGAGGTAAGCATATACATTTTTCTTGTTTTTTATATCCTTCATAAATATCAGATCCGACGAAATGCTATGATAATCGAATATTATAGACACCATTTTTAACCACTTTATTTACCTTGGATTACTTATATATACACATTTTTACATTAGGACATATTTAGGGACAGCAATTTATTTGCGCCACCTATTATTTTATACATCTTTTTTTAACTTTTTCTGGGGAAAAAAAGTTTCTAAGGTGTGCAAGTTTCCTACTCTGATTTCGACAGCTATATACTTTTTTATTCTATGATTTTATGTCTGTCAAATTCTGTGATCTTTGGCATTTTGAATGGAATGATGTGATTGAAAGTTGGTCTAATTAGCAAGCTCCCAATTAATGAAACTCAAACCACATGTGTATGTAATGCTCAAGCATGTCTTGCACAAACCTGGTGTAATAGACCTTTTTCACAGCAGTCATTTTGACATGAAATCGTAGGTCAAATACAGGTGTTAGCAATGACATTAATTAGGGTTCCATTCCATTTAGGTTTATGACAACCAGGTACCTGCTATTGCTCAAGTGCAAGGGGAGGTCACACTAAATACTTGCCACTTGATTTTTTTTTCTGTTTTTTAATACTGCATACAAATATCCTGTATTTTCTGGTTGTATTCTAATAAAGAGACTGAGAAATAATTATTTATGGTCATTATACCATTGCCAAAACAACAAATCTAATGATGGCCTAAGACTTTTAGATAGTACTGATAAATATGTATTAATGTATTTATATGTGTACATACAGTATGTATTTACAGACATATATACACATATAAAAACATTAATATATATGTATACATATATTGACATATATAGAAGCACATTGGAGCCTTTTCCTGTTAAGCAGATGTAAACATGTAAATGCATATTTATGCAATATTCATATTTAATAAACTTTTTAACTATGTATTTACTGTAAATATTTCACATTCCAATGCGACATTATATTTCATCTACTTAAGGTACTATCAGGCCGCAAGGCTGAAGATTCATTTAAGTCACACGTGCTTTAACACTTGGACATTTTTTTTACTTTTTTGATTCTTTTTTAAATACTAACACGCTAATATAGCGATAATCAATTCTATACAGTTACCTCTAAGCCCACCAGTTACCATCACATAAAGACTGGTTTTCAGATATGCCCATCAGTCTATAAGATTGGACTATAATTTTGTGGTTACTTCATTTACCAAGTCTGGGCAAATCCCACTGTAGATATTCATTTATAGGAGTGATACATTGTATATCAGTGTGATTATTAGTAGACCAAGTATCAATATCTTTAATTTTATTCTGTTTAAAAAATTTTAGATACAGAGCATAAGATATGCATAGGTAAGACACCAGTGTCTGTTTTATTGTTTCAGTTTGTTTTATGTTTTAGTCTGTTTTAATTTCAATTGATTTTATTATAAATTCATAAACAGGTATTTACCCAAGTGCGTAGTAATAAATATTTGTTTGAGATAAGCATATACATTCTTCTTGTGTTTTATATCCTTCATAAATATCAGATCAGACAAAATGCTATGATAATCGAATTTCATAGACACCATTTTTTAACCACTTTATTTACCTTGGATTACGTATATATATAAATATATAAATATATATATACATTTTTACATTAGGACATATTTAGGAACAGCAATTCATTTGCACAACCAATTATTTTATACATCATTTTTTAACTTTTTCTGGGGAAAAAACGTTTCTAAGGTGTGCAAGTTTCCTACTCTGATTTCGACAGCTATATACTTTTTTATTCTACGATTTTATGTCTGTCAAATTCTGTGATCTTTGGCATTTTGAATGGAATGATGTGATTGAAAGTTGGTCTTATTAGCAAGCTTCCAATTAATGAAACTGAAAACCACATGTGTATGTAATGCTCAAGCATGTCTTGCACAAACCTGGTGTAATCAACCTTTTTAACAGCAGTCATTTTGACATGAAATAGTAGGACAAATACAGGTGTTAGCAATGACATTAATTAGGGTTCCATTCCATTTAGGTTTATGACAACCAGGTACCTGCTATTGCTCAAGTGCAAGGGGAGGTCACACTAAATACTTGCCACTTGATTTTTTTCAGTTTAAGGTTCTGTGGGTTGTGGTTGATTGAGAGCATTTGAGGGGGTGAGAGAATGGATTTATGTTGAGAGCTGATTTCATTTCTGATGGAGTTGATTTTGTTATTGAAGTGGTTGGCAAAGTCTTAAACTGACAGAGAAGTTGTATTAGGAGGTGGGGGAGGGCGGAGAAGAGTATTGAAAGTGGAGAACAAATGTTTTGCGTTTGAAGACAGATTAGAGATGAGTAGAGAAGTAGTGTTGCTTATGGTAATTAAGGGCAGAGTAGTAGGAGTTCAAGATAAATTTGTAATGTTGAAAATCAGCTGAACTCCTAGATTTTCTCCAGTGCTGCTCAGCAGTACGGGAACATCTGCGTAGGTATCGTGTCAGAGGAGTATGCCAGGGCTGAGGTTGAGTGTTTGATTTCCGAGGTATGGTAAGAGGGGCGAGATTGTCAAGGACGGATGTAAGGGTGGAATTATAGTGGCAGATAGATTGGTCAGGGCATGAAAAGGAGGAGAAGGATGAGAGGAGAGGTTTGAGGGAATTAGAAAGCTGTTGTTGATCTAATGACGTAATGCTTCTGTGAAGTTTGGTGTGAGGAGCAGAAGGAGGGAGAGTTGTAGGGAGGGATGATATGTTGCAAGTAAGGAGATGGTGGTCAGAAAGAGGAAAGGGGGAGTTTGTGAAGTTTCAGAGGGTGCATCGAGGGAGTGACCATCTTTGTGAGTGGGAGAATCAGTCCATTGTGAGAAACCAAAAGAGGAAGTGAGTTGCAGAAGTTGTTTTGCAGAGGAAGCAGTGGGATTGTCAAGAGGGATGTTGAAGTCACCAAGAATGAGGGAAGGGGTGTCTGAGGAAAGAAAATAAGGTAGCCAGGCAGCCAAGTGATCTAGAAATTGAGTTGAGGATCCAGGAGGACGGTGTATGACTGCGACACGTATAGAAAGAGGAGAGAATAAGCAAATCATGTGGGTTTCGAATGAGGAAAATGTGAGGGAAGAGATGGGATGTATTTGTTGAAAGGTGCAAGGAGAGGAAAGTAAAATACCTACACCACCTCCTTGTCTATTACCAGACCTAGGAGTGTGGCTGAAGTGGAGACCCCCCATGTGACAGAGCAGCAGTGTATGCTGTGTCTAGGGGAGAGAGCCAGGTTTCTGTTAGGGCCAGAAGGTTGAGGGAGTTGGAGATAAAGAGCTAGCTTAGGTTTTATTTTACAGGTATTTAGTTTTAAATAGTTAATTATTTAGGTAATAATTGTAAATTGTATTTAGATTTATTTTTATTATATTTAAGTTAGGGGGTGTTAGGTTTAGGGTTAAGTTAGGGTTAGGTTTAGGGGTTAATAGTTTTATTATAGCAGCGGTGTGGGCGCGTTTCGGCCCACAAAAGAGGCCTTTTTCAAGACTATCTTTAGTTAGTCTTGAAAAAGGCCTCTTTTGTGGGCCGAAACGCGTTGACAGATTTATCGTGAGTTTTATTCCTTTTAACTACAGGATATTTTAACAGTATCACCCTATGCTACTATCCTTTATTTACAGGTTTTGAGGACCTCCAGAATTGTTTTGTATATTTTTTCATACATCTATTTCTACATTTTTTCTAAATTTTTTCATATTTGAATATATATACATATTTTTGTACAACTTCATCTCCATATATCCTATAACATAAGGATCCCAAACAAAGGGACACTCCACAAATGGAGTGATTTTCAGGAACTTATCTTCACATCTTCATTTTGTTTTTCACGTGTTGTGTTTTTCACGTGCTTATCTTCATATACCTTTCAACATTAGGATTATAATTAAACCAACGGAGTAACATCCAGGAACACATCAGCTCTATATCACAAGGTGTTCTATCACATTTTTTCATTTTTCATTTTTTATGAACACGTTCACTAGTTTGTATACACACTAGTTGCTCACATTTTTTCATTTTATATTTTCATTTTTTATCCAATTTTTTCACACTGTTTTTTGGAATTAACCACTCTAATATCACATCACTGTTTAGTTTATTTTATTTTATTCCATACTTTTTCCCTTTTTCTGTTGTTTTCACCAGTAACGATATTCACTAGTATCTTTGCATCAACACTCAACACTGATACCACATGGACTAACGTCAATTGTAATATTTTTTTAACTAATTTTTGCACAACTATTTTATTTTATTTTTATTTTATTTTATTTTGTTACCAGTGGGCTCACGCTCACTGTGTTAGCGTGATTATAACTCCACTATAGTCCTCATCTTCTCTTGTATGAGGCTCGCATATGTATGTTGTATTTTTAATCATTTTTATGTCAGCATGGATCCATGTGTAAATATATAACTTGTATTAAATTTTTGTGTGCAAAATATCTCAGAGTGTTTCTGTGCCACGCATTTACTGTGAGACTTGTCCGAACATTTAGATTGTGCCATCACCGCATTTAGATTGTGACATAACCACTTTAAGGTTCAGCACAAACACTAATTGTGTGCCATTTTCATCTGCAATCTAGCACCATATACCAACTCCATTACTATAGGACCTTGCCTACCTTTGGCGCTCCTACCTAGCCACTATTATTTCTAACTATCTACTCTGTGGGCATTTTGGGGACCCATATAGATAGGAGCTATAGGTCATCCATACATAGCGCTGTAAGAAAACACTGTTATGAAGATTCACGTAAGTCACACATGCTTTAACACTTGGACATTTTTTTAACTCTTTTGATTCTTTTTTAAATACTGACACTCTAATATAGTGATAATCAATTCTATACAGTTACCTCTAAGCCCACCAGTTACCATCACATAAAGACTGGTTTTCAGATACGCCCTTCAGTCTATAAGATTGGACTATAATTTTGCGGTTACTTCACTTACCAAGTCTGGGCAAATCCCACTGTAGATATTCATTTATAGGAGTGATACATGGTATATCAGTGTGATTATTAGTAGATCAAGTATCAATATCTTTATTTTATTCTGTTTAACATTTTTTAGATATATAGCATAAAATATGCATAGGTAAGACACCGGTCTCTGTTTTATTGTTTCAGTTTGTTTTATGTTTTAGTCTGTTTTAATTTCAATTGATTTTATTATAAATTCATAAACGGGTATTTACCCAAGTGCGTAGTAATAAATATTTGTTTGAGGTAAGCATATACATTTTTCTTGTTTTTTATATCCTTCATAAATATCAGATCCGACGAAATGCTATGATAATCGAATATTATAGACACCATTTTTAACCACTTTATTTACCTTGGATTACTTATATATATACATTTTTACATTAGGACATATTTAGGGACAGCAATTTATTTGCGCCACCTATTATTTTATACATCTTTTTTTAACTTTTTCTGGGGAAAAAAAGTTTCTAAGGTGTGCAGGTTTCCTACTCTGATTTCGACAGCTATATAAATCTATACCTATATATATAATCCACATTTTCTGATAGTAGTTTAGACCTGTGGTACAGATCCCACCACTGCCAATTACAGTATATGACTACCTGAGCTAGGAGAGGGAACACAATTATGCTGTTTGTTGATGACAAAGGACATATTAAGAATGGATGATTAAGAGCTAGGCTTCAGCAGACATTGAAGGCTGAGATCACAGCACATTCAATAAATAGAATTATGAAAGCATAATTCCATTTATTGATCCTTTCTCAAGATCCATCTTGAGAAAGGCTGCTAACCGAAACATGTAGAACCTGATAAACACACCAGCTGATTGCTGGTCTAACAGAAGAGGAGAAGGCGACATACCCGATACACTGAGCGTGCAAACATACGCTCACTCGGGACGTGTCAAGGATTTATCATCGACACAGGAGGAAAACAAAGATCGAGCCTTTGTGACTTAGAAAGGACGAAGAAACCATCTGGTAACTTAAAAGTTATAATTCCAGCGTTCCGAAAAAGTAACTGGAGATCCATTCGGTTCACCCACAGGACAAGAGGATATCAAGACAACAGTGCACTGTTGAACGGTAAATGAACCGACAGCGAGG
The DNA here is from genome assembly GCF_027579735.1 of Bombina bombina. NCBI lineage: Eukaryota > Metazoa > Chordata > Amphibia > Anura > Bombinatoridae > Bombina > Bombina bombina. The sequence goes on along the minus strand of NC_069502.1, from coordinate 1,057,494,175 downwards.
AGAGCGACATTATATTTCATCTACTTAAGGTACTATCAGGCCGCAAGGCTGAAGATTCATGTAAGTCACACATGCTTTAACACTTGGACATTTTTTTAACTTTTTTGATTCTTTTTTAAATACTAACACGCTAATATAGCGATAATCAATTCTATACAGTTACCTCTAAGCCCACCAGTTACCATCACATAAAGACTGGTTTTCAGATATGCCCATCAGTCTATAAGATTGGACTATAATTTTGCGGTTACTTCATTTACCAAGTCTGGGCAAATCCCACTGTAGATATTCATTTATAGGAGTGATACATTGTATATCAGTGTGATTATTAGTAGACCAAGTATCAATATCTTTAATTTTATTCTGTTTAACATTTTTTAGATACATAGCATAAGATATGCATAGGTAAGACACCAGTGTCTGTTTTATTGTTTCAGTTTGTTTTATGTTTTAGTCTGTTTTAATTTCAATTGATTTTATTATAAATTCATAAACAGGTATTTACCCAAGTGCGTAGTAATAAATATTTGTTTGAGGTAAGCATATACATTTTTCTTGTTTTTTATATCCTTCATAAATATCAGATCCGACGAAATGCTATGATAATCGAATATTATAGACACCATTTTTTAACCACTTTATTTACCTTGGATTACTTATATATATACATTTTTACATTAGGACATATTTAGGGACAGCAATTTATTTGCGCCACCTATTATTTTATACATCTTTTTTTAACTTTTTCTGGGGAAAAAACGTTTCTAAGGTGTGCAAGTTTCCTACTCTGATTTCGACAGCTATATAAATCTATACCTATATATATAATCCACATTTTCTGATAGTAGTTTAGACCTGTGGTACAGATCCCACCACTGCCAATTACAGTATATGACTACCTGAGCTAGGAGAGGGAACACAATTATGCTGTTTGTTGATGACAAAGGACATATTAAGAATGGATGATTAAGAGCTAGGCTTCAGCAGACATTGAAGGCTGAGATCACAGCACATTCAATAAATAGAATTATGAAAGCATAATTCCATTTATTGATCCTTTCTCAAGATCCATCTTGAGAAAGGCTGCTAACCGAAACATGTAGAACCTGATAAACACACCAGCTGATTGCTGGTCTAACAGAAGAGGAGAAGGCGACATACCTGATACACTGAGCGTGCAAACATACGCTCACTCGGGACGTGTCAAGGATTTATCATCGACCCAGGAGGAAAACAAAGATCGAGCCTTTGTGACTTAGAAAGGACGAAGAAACCATCTGGTAACTTAAAAGTTATAATTCCAGCGTTCCGAAAAAGTAACTGGAGATCCATTCGGTTCACCCACAGGACAAGAGGATATCAAGACAACAGTGCACTGTTGAACGGTAAATGAACCGACAGCGAGGAGAGCGACATTATATTTCATCTACTTAAGGTACTATCAGGCCGCAAGGCTGAAGATTCATGTAAGTCACACATGCTTTAACACTTGGACATTTTTTTAACTTTTTTGATTCTTTTTTAAATACTAACACGCTAATATAGCGATAATCAATTCTATACAGTTACCTCTAAGCCCACCAGTTACCATCACATAAAGACTGGTTTTCAGATATGCCCATCAGTCTATAAGATTGGACTATAATTTTGCGGTTACTTCATTTACCAAGTCTGGGCAAATCCCACTGTAGATATTCATTTATAGGAGTGATACATTGTATATCAGTGTGATTATTAGTAGACCAAGTATCAATATCTTTAATTTTATTCTGTTTAACATTTTTTAGATACATAGCATAAGATATGCATAGGTAAGACACCAGTGTCTGTTTTATTGTTTCAGTTTGTTTTATGTTTTAGTCTGTTTTAATTTCAATTGATTTTATTATAAATTCATAAACAGGTATTTACCCAAGTGCGTAGTAATAAATATTTGTTTGAGGTAAGCATATACATTTTTCTTGTTTTTTATATCCTTCATAAATATCAGATCCGACGAAATGCTATGATAATCGAATATTATAGACACCATTTTTTAACCACTTTATTTACCTTGGATTACTTATATATATATATATTTTTACATTAGGACATATTTAGGAACCGCAATTTATTTGCGCCACCTATTATTTTATACATCTTTTTTTTTACTTTTTCTGGGGAAAAAACGTTTCTAAGGTGTGCAAGTTTCCTACTCTGATTTCGACAGCTATATACTTTTTTATTCTATGATTTTATGTCTGTCAAATTCTGTGATCTTTGGCATTTTGAATGGAATGATGTGATTGAAAGTTGGTCTTATTAGCAAGCTCCCAATTAATGAAACTCAAACCACATGTGTATGTAATGCTCAAGCATGTCTTGCACAAACCTGGTGTAATAGACCTTTTTCACAGCAGTCATTTTGACATGAAATAGTAGGACAAATACAGGTGTTAGCAATGACATTAATTAGGGTTCCATTCCATTTAGGTTTATGACAACCAGGTACCTGCTATTGCTCAAGTGCAAGGGGAGGTCACACTAAATACTTGCCACTTGATTTTTTTTTCTGTTTTTTAATACTGCATACAAATATCCTGTATTTTCTGGTTGCATTCTAATAAAGAGACTGAGAAATAATTATTTATGGTCATTATACCATTGCCAAAACAACAAATCTAATGATGGCCTAAGACTTTTACACAGTACTGATAAATATGTATTAATGTATTTATATGTGTACATACAGTATGTATTTACAGACATATATACACATATAAAAACATTAATATATATGTATACATATATTGACATATATAGAAGCACATTGGAGCCTTTTCCTGTTAAGCAGATGTAAAATGTAAATGCATATTTATGCAATATTCATATTTAATAAACTTTTTAACTATGTATTTACTGTAAATATTTCACATTCCAATGTTCTGTACATAGCAGAATATGTTTTAAGTATTTATGTATTTATTAATAGTTATTCCTATATATATATATATATATATATATATATATATATATATATATATATATATATATATATATATATATATATATATATATATCTGTATAAATCTATACCTATATATATATAATCCACATTTTCTGATAGTAGTTTAGACCTGTGGTACAGATCCCACCACTGCCAATTACAGTATATGACTACCAGAGCTAGGAGAGGGAACACAATTATGCTGTTTGTTGATGACAAAGGACATATTAAGAATGGATGATTAAGAGCTAGGCTTCAGCAGACATTAAAGGCTGAGATCACAGCACATTCAATAAATAGAATTATGAAAGCATAATTCCATTTATTTATCCTTTCTCAAGATCCATCTTGAGAAAGGCTGCTAGCCAAAACATGTAGAACCTGATAAACAAACCAGCTGATTGCTGGTCTAACAGAAGAGGAGAAGGCAACATACCCGATACACTGAGCGTGCAAACATACGCTCACTCGGGACGTGTCAAGGATCTATCATCGACCCAGGAGGAAAAAGATCGAGCCTTTGTGACTTAGAAAGGACGAAGAAACCATCTGGTAACTTAAAAGTTATAATTCCAGCGTTCCGAAAAAGTAACTGGAGATCCATCCGGTTCACCCACAGGACAAGAGGATATCAAGACAACAGTGCACTGTTGAACGGTAAATGAACCGACAGCGAGGAGAGCGACATTATATTTCATCTACTTAAGGTACTATCAGGCCGCAAGGCTGAAGATTCATTTAAGTCACACGTGCTTTAACACTTGGACATTTTTTTTACTTTTTTGATTCTTTTTTAAATACTAACACGCTAATATAGCGATAATCAATTCTATACAGTTACCTCTAAGCCCACCAGTTACCATCACATAAAGACTGGTTTTCAGATATGCCCATCAGTCTATAAGATTGGACTATAATTTTGTGGTTACTTCATTTACCAAGTCTGGGCAAATCCCACTGTAGATATTCATTTATAGGAGTGATACATTGTATATCAGTGTGATTATTAGTAGACCAAGTATCAATATCTTTAATTTTATTCTGTTTAAAATTTTTTAGATACAGAGCATAAGATATGCATAGGTAAGACACCAGTGTCTGTTTTATTGTTTCAGTTTGTTTTATGTTTCAGTCTGTTTTAATTTCAATTGATTTTATTATAAATTCATAAACAGGTATTTACCCAAGTGCGTAGTAATAAATATTTGTTTGAGATAAGCATATACATTCTTCTTGTGTTTTATATCCTTCATAAATATCAGATCAGACAAAATGCTATGATAATCGAATTTCATAGATACCATTTTTTAACCACTTTATTTACCTTGGATTACGTATATATATAAATATATAAATATATATATACATTTTTACATTAGGACATATTTAGGAACAGCAATTCATTTGCACAACCAATTATTTTATACATCATTTTTTAACTTTTTCTGGGGAAAAAACGTTTCTAAGGTGTGCAAGTTTCCTACTCTGATTTCGACAGCTATATACTTTTTTATTCTACGATTTTATGTCTGTCAAATTCTGTGATCTTTGGCATTTTGAATGGAATGATGTGATTGAAAGTTGGTCTTATTAGCAAGCTTCCAATTAATGAAACTGAAAACCACATGTGTATGTAATGCTCAAGCATGTCTTGCACAAACCTGGTGTAATCAACCTTTTTAACAGCAGTCATTTTGACATGAAATAGTAGGACAAATACAGGTGTTAGCAATGACATTAATTAGGGTTCCATTCCATTTAGGTTTATGACAACCAGGTACCTGCTATTGCTCAAGTGCAAGGGGAGGTCACACTAAATACTTGCCACTTGATTTTTTTCTGTTTTTTAATACTGCATACAAATATCCTTTATTTTCTGGTTGTATTCTAATAAAGAGACTGAGAAATAATTATGTATGGTCATTATACCATTGCCAAAACAACAAATCTAATGATGGCCTAAGACTTTTACACAGTACTGATAAATATGTATTCATGTATTTATATGTGTACATACAGTGGGGCATCTCTTGTGAGGTGCTGGTGCAATGCTGAATACGGAGAGCGTATTGCTCTCCGCATTCAGCGAGGTCTGGCGGACCTGATCCGCACTGTCGGATCAGGTCCGCCAGACTTTGATAAATAGAGGCCAGTATGTATTTACAGACATATATACACATATAAAAACATTAATATATATGTATACATATATTGACATATATAGAAGCACATTGGAGCCTTTTCCTTTTAAGTAGATGAAAACATGTAAATGCATATTTATGCAATATTCATATTTAAGAAACTTTTAAACTATGTATTTACTGTAAATATTTCACATTCCAATGTTCTGTACATAGCAGAATATGTTTAAAGTATTTATGAATAGTTTTCCTATGTATGTGTATATATATATATATATATATATATATATATACTGTATATATATATATATATATATATATATATATCTGTATATATCTATACCTATATATAATCCACATTTTCTGATAGTAGTTTAGACCTGTGGTACAGATCCCACCACTGCCAATTATAGTATATGACTACCAGAGCTAGAAGAGGGCACACAATTATGCTGTTTGTTGATGCCAAAGGACATATTAAGAATGAATGATTAAGAGTTAGACTTCAGCAGATATTGAAGGCTGAGCTCACAGCACATTCAATAAATGGAATTATGAAAGCATGGAATTTGCCACTTCCAAGAGAATCTGACTAGCATTGTCCAACCTATTCCCAATCAAGGTAGTGAAATTTTGCCTGATCTTAAGCTTTAATGCTATTGGTTGAATCATTCCTTCTCCACAAGCTCATTATAATTTCTAGTTTCCCTAACCTAGAACATCATTTTGGTCTCTTAGGCCTCGATTTATCAAAGCGTCAATCTTGGTGCATTCGCTGGCGTCAATACGCTCGCCAGATATCGCTTCCGTGGATCTGCATGCAACGCCCTTATTTATCAAAAAGTCTGTCAAAAACACGCACGTCAAGCATGGAGCGATGAGCATCGGACCTTTGGTAAATTTAGAGTCATCGATGTCGCAGAAATTATGTTTTTTCCAACTTTATTTATACCATTTCATTACTGTCCATAAACAAGCACATTTCTCTAAAGCTAATCTTTTATTTTTCATCTGTTAATGTTAAGCTATATTTATACCTGAACAAATAATAATAGCTCATAGATATTTATTTTTCTATTTATTTGTTATACAAAAAAAATCTGATACATTAATTTATGTGAAAATATCATATGTTTTATTATTTCTCTGATTCATGATATGCCTATCTCATGTTTTTTTTTTTTTTTTAAATTATTATTGATGCTAGAATTTGTACATATATCTTTGCACAAACTTGTATATACAGTATATATATATGTGTTATGTCAGAAATCTTTTGCAAACATATTTATATGTCCCTAAATTACTTTTTATGTTCTAAACAATGTTGTCTGTCATATTTCTGTGTTTATTTATACCACTATATGTATATAGTGTAAATGTATTATTATTCTGAACAGGAATAATTGCAAATATAACATGTAATCAGAGTATCATATGTATTTATTTGCAATCAATGGATATTTTAAGAGCTGGGCCCAGAGGCGTATTAAGGCATAGGCCAACAAGGCCCGTGCCTAGGGCGACAAGTTTTTGGGGGCGGGAGTTGCCCTGGCCGCACACTTGCACAGTGGAGTCACTTAGAGCTCAGTGCCTCAGGTAGGTCACGGTCACTCAGAAACTCACTGACTGACTGCACAAAAAAATGTTATATAGCAGACATGAGTTAGGAGTGATATCTGCAAAACAAACAACTCTAGCAGTGCCAGATTTGAGCATCCAATCTCTGACAGAGAATATTTTGAGTCACATAAGCAGCCTAAACCCACTTCTCCAAGTAAGAAAAATTGGGGTGCGTGAGTGAGGAAGCATTCAAAAAAGAGGAGATAGGTCATCCGGCAGGTTAAAATTCAAAACTTTAATAGATCTAAAAGTTAAAATTGCGTTACAGCAATCAAGGACAAATACATCAATACAGTGTAGCACAGAACGGCTGTGCTACGCTGTATTGATATGTTCATCCTTGATTGCTGTAACCCGATTTTAAATTTAGATCTATTAAAGTTTTGAATTTTTTTTTTTTTTTTAATAAATTTTTTATTGAGGTTATAAGAGTAGTACAACCAATATATAACATCTCTTAGTATACATAACAATTGATACGACAAATAGATACATTCAAAAAATCATGACAGTGTTACAGTGGGTCTGTGTGGTGAATCATTTTGAACCTCTTTTTTGGTTTAATGGTTAATGCTATAGTAGGGTCCTCCTTTGATAGGGAAGGTTACTCTTGAACCTTACGTAGCTTATGTACAATTAGGGAGGAGCTTGGTGATTGAAGTGGCCACTTTTGGACCAAGTGTGAGGATAGAAAGATAAGGAAAAGCAACAGATTAATACTGTTCTTAGAAAAGAAGGAGGAAAGGAAAGAAAAAGAGAGAATGTGGGGGGGATGAAATTGGGCCCCTGTTACGAATGTGTTCTATCTAAGAGTGGGAAGATAAGAGAAAAGTAATGAGTTGATGGGACACAATTAAGTGAGGTATTGAAGAAAAGGGTATTAAGAGCTAGAGGTGTGAAATTGTTAATAATTAGTTAATTAAAGTATATCCTCATAGTGTTGGCTCTGCAGACCAAAATTGTGTAATACTTAGGGCTAGTTCTGGAGTATATTGTGGCAAGTTAGGACATAGTTATCTGTGTTAAGACTGGCGTAATAACTACTCCTGGCATGATAACCAGTATCATATGGGGTGATATACCTATGACTCATGGGTTTTCTGGTTTCAATTGCTGATCTTATTTATTTATAATGAGAGTTTAACTATACCTGTAGCTGAGACTGGAGGATATAACTTATAAATACCCTATGATGATGTGTCATTACTATGTACAGCAGTGTCTTTCAAGTCTGAATCTGAAACCTACGGCAAGGAAGTGAAGGTATACCAATCTATAAACTAATGCTAACTAACTATGAAATGATTTCTAAACTGGAGATAGAGAGAACAGGAACAGTGTATATTACACCAACTACCCAGCGTGTCAGGGTGTCTTTGTTGTAATATGATCGCTGAAAGGAGTTAAGACGTGTTCCAACATGTACAGCATCTCATGAGATGAGAAATCCTATGCACCTCTGACTTAAAAATGTTCTGACTTCTTATGATAGACTTATCAAAAAGTTAACCTCATAAAGAGGAGATAAGACTGCGTTATATGAACCAGTAGGCTGATCTATATCCAAAGCAGGAAGTGTGAGGGCATGGCGGATTTCTAAGGAAGCATATATAAACAGAGATCAGCATATAAGATTTCTAACTTGCAGTTGTTATGCTGTTGATCTCTCTTATAAGTAATGAGTGCAGTATCTGAAAAGGGAGTGGGCGACTGGAAACACACTTATATAAACTAGTATAGTATGAGGGTATTAACTCTAACTACAAAAATGATCAAATAAAAACATGGCGGAGCTCCCTATTCTTTAATTACACTTACATTGGCTTAATATATTTATCAGACAATATACTCTGTCGATTATAGCTCCAGTGGTCCAAATTATGTTATCAAGTATGCTTTACCTCAACAAATACTATTACATCATAGCAGGTGCTTATATTATAGGAGTAAACAAATGTGTTATGAAACAATGTGTAAAGGTATATGCTGTAGACTACCTACTTTACGTAGAGTATATATTTATGAGGCTGCAGGATAGCAATAACAATTGTGTCCATTTGGATGCGAGCTTAGGCATGGTACATTACAAAAGTGTATGTCTTTAATTTCTAGGTAAAAGATCTGTGCCATTGTGAGCTGTTGATATATGTCCATCGCATTGTCCTATGATAAGCCAGGGGAGACAGCTAGTATACCGCTGGTTTAAAACTATCCGATCCCCAATCTATCAGTTGCTGGAGTGTCTATCAGAGGGGCCAGCATATTCTCATCTTGGCTGAAGGTTTGAAGGATGCCAGAATGTGTCCGTTTCAGATAGGCGAGTCTGACTCTGTCTAGCTCTGCGTCAACTGGTCGCCGCGGGGTGAAAATCCAAAAAGTAGTTGCTTTCTGGATACAACTGTCCGGGCTGTTCTCCGGGAGTGCTGAGAGCTGTGGGGCTATCTTGTTAGCCTGCAGTAGGGGGGTAAATAGAGCGCCGTTATTCTCGCCCACTTCCAAGCTGTGAGGGCTAAGATGTTGCGGGACACTTTTGTCCTCTGGTGGGCAAATATCTGTGGTCTGGGTTTCTCCCATGATGTCAGGCAGGGCATCTCCATTGTGAGTAAGGCACTGGATGAGTGATTGAAACTGGGCGTCGATACGCCACTCCAGAGCTTCAAGTGCTCTTACAATTTGGTGTGCCATTTTCCCAGCTAGTTACCAGACCTAGCGTATTCCTGGAGGGTGGGAATCAGGTGGGAGCCTGGGGTCTAGTATATCAGGTCCAGTTCTATATGGAAGAGACAGTCTCTAGGGCATTATCTGCAGCACAGGGCTCCCACGTGGCAGGGAAAATGGCTGCTCCCAGACGTCCCATGTATCAGTCTGCTCGTGAAATAGCTGTCCTGTCTTTCGTATGTCTGCTACCCAGTATCTCAATGATTCCTGGTCTTCTCTTTAAGCTCCGGGGTAACTGAGATGTAGATTAAAGCTGGGCTGAATGGTCTAGAAAGGGAATTTATAAGCTGTTACAGCAGAGCTGTATTATAGTGCGACCGTTCAGATCCCAGGCTAGCTCCGCCCCCAAAGTTTTGAATTTTAACCTGCGGGACGACCTATCTCCTATTTTTTTAATTTTGCCTACCAGCTTTTCTTCCTCGTCTGTGCATGTATACTGGCACTACATGAGCAGGTGTCTCCTTTCCCCTATTGGATGTACAACAGAGTCACGTGAATCGGACGTTGCCAACGAGGGCCCTTCTGTGAGGACGCGGCCGCAAGCTAGGAGTTTCGCTGGCATATTGGAGGGCATGTAGTTGATGCCCATGCTGGAGAAGCGGTATCAACAACAGGGCATAGAGCTAGCAAGTATTTAGCCCAATGTGAGGAGAAGACGTCTCCTACCATATAAAGGTACTCTGCTCCTGTACTTTTGCTGTGTGGTCAGATTGACTGGATGCGGTATTGTGGTTTTGGTATTTTCTATTTAATACTATGCATACATATTGAAGATCAGGATTTTCTCTCAACCCCCTCTTTTTCCTTGATTTGTGAGTGGGGAAGCAGCCATATTAGTCATGTCTGGTACCCCCCTGCGGTGTATAGTGGGAAAGTATATACCGCCCCATTCTCTCGGAAACAGGACGTGACTGTCAAAGCAGGTCTGGTGGCTGAGTGTGTATTGTGGGTAGTTCTGTGATCACTCTGCAGGTAAAAAGAAAGTACTGGGGAGGGATATGTTTGTTTGACATAAAGTAGTCATAGAATAATAGAGTCTACACAATACTCACTGTCACTGCTATAAACACCTGGTGCTGCAGATAAGGACACCCTTGATCAGTCAGCTAAGTAATACCCCTACCCTCAGGTCTAAAAGTGTGTGGGAATCCCATGTAAACATGTTTACACATGCAAGACTGCAATTAAATATCTAGCACATGAATTAATGAATTTGCGGGGGGGGGGGGGGGGGTCGCTCACCACTCATATTGCTGTATTAGTTGTCATTTTTTGACAGAGACAACTAATTCCTATATTATTTGCAGAGGGTATTTACTCAACACTCATACTTTTGTACTAGTTGTCATTGGTTGACAGAGAGAACTAATGCCTGTATTATTTTCTGGGAGTATTTGCTTAACAATCATACAACTTGGGGGGGGGGGGGGCAGCAGGATTCTGAGTGCCTAGGGCAGCACAAAACCTAAATACGCCACTGGCTGGGCCAGTTTTCTCTCTGTACATGTGTAACCCCTCCTGATTGCAATCTAGTTTTAAAAGCCACCCCTTCACAGGTGTTATAAAATGGGCTGGCATATAAAATGACATTTCTTACTGAAAAAGAAATTCAAGAGAAGGAAGAAATACACTGAAAATAACATGACAGTAAAGATGTGATTTTAATTTCTGCTGCATCTGAATCATGACATTTTAATGTTAGGTGGGCTATCCCTTTGAGCTATCATCTTAAGATTATATTGAATCAAACATCAATTAGAATTTTAAAATCCTTGTCTAAAATATTACACTGCATGTCCTAATGTCAGCATCAATATTTATCTTTAATACTAATTTCACATATCCATACTTTCAAAGTATAATACACAATGTAACAAATGGCACTTACAAGTTCTGATGAGTGATCAATGACAAAAGTATCAAGCAATTTGATTCGTTAGTGATAGTTTAAAATGTATATTTGAATCATATTGGCTAATGTCATAAATCATGTGATTATGCATATTCCAATCAAAAGTGGTTGAAGAATTCAAAGTGGTTGTTTTGGAGTTTGCGTCATAATTTGTGCGAAAAGTGTTGCGTCAAATTTGGTGCAAAGTGGAGAGTGGGATTTGTATTACATGGCTTAAACATAGTGCACTAATGGCTAGATTTAGAGTTCTGCGGCCAAAGGGGTGCGTTAGCTACGCGTGCTTTTTTCCCCCCGCACCTTTTAAATACCACTGGTATTTAGAGTTCACAGAAGGGCTGCATTAGGCTCCAAAATGGGAGCGTAGAGCATAATTTACCGCCACTGCAACTCTAAATACCAGCGGTACTTATGGACGCGGCCAGCTTTAAAAATGTGCTTGTGCACTATATCCCTATAGGAAACAATGGGGCCGTTTGAGCTGAAAAAAAACCTAACACTTGCAAAAAAGCAGCGTTCAGCTCCTAACGCAGCCCCATTGTTTCCTATGGGGAAACACTTCCTAAGTCTGCACCTAACACCCTAACATGTACCCCGAGTCTAAACACCCCTAACCTTAAACTTATTAAACCCTAATCTGCCGCCCCCGCTATCGCTGACACCTGCATTTTATTATTAACCCCTAATCTGCCGCTCCGTACACCGCCGCAACCTACATTATCCCTATGTACCCCTAATCTGCTGCCCCTAACACCGCCGACCCCTATATTATATTTATAAACCCCTAATCTGCCGCCCCCAACGTCGCCGCCACCTACCTACAATTATTAACCCCTAATCTGCCGACCCGACCTCACCGCTACTATAATAAAGTTATTAACCCCTAATCCGCCTCACTCCCGCCTCAATAACCCTATAATAAATAGTATTAACCCCTAATCTGCCCTCCCTAACATCACCGACACCTAACTTCAAGTATTAACCCCTAATCTGCCGACCGGACCTCACCGCTACTCTAATAAATTTATTAACCCCTAAAGCTAAGTCTAACCCTAACACTAACACCCCCCTAAGTTAAATATAATTTTTATCTAACGAAATAAATTATTTCTTATTAAATAAATTATTCCTATTTAAAGCTAAATACTTACCTGTAAAATAAACCCTAATATAGCTACAATATAAATAACAATTATATTGTAGGTATTTTAGGATTAATATTTATTTTACAGGCAACTTTGTATTTATTTTAACCAGGTACAATAGCTATTAAATAGTTAAGAACTATTTAATAGCTACCTAGTTAAAATAATTACAAAATTACCTGTAAAATAAATCCTAACCTAAGTTACAATTAAACCTAACACTACACTATCAATAAATTAATTAAATAAAATACCTACAATTATCTACAATTAAACCTAACACTACACTATCAATAAATTAATTACATACAAATACCTACAAATAAATACAATTAAATAAACTAACTAAAGTACAAAAAATAAAAAAAGAACTAAGTTACAAAAAATAAAAAAATAATTTACAAACATTAGAAAAATATTACAACAATTTTAAGCTAATTACACCTACTCTAAGCCCCCTAATAAAATAACAAAGCCCCCCAAAATTAAAAAATGCCCTACCCTATTCTAAAATACAAATAGAAAAGCTCTTTTACCTTACCAGCCCTTAAAAGGGCCTTTTGTGGGGCATGCCCCAAAGAATTCTGCTCTTTTGCCTGTAAAAAAAACATACAATACCCCCCCAACATTACAACCCACCACCCACATACCCCTAATCTAACCCAAACCCCTCTTAAATAAACCTAACACTAAGCCCCTGAAGATCTCCCTACCTTATCTACACCACGCCGGGTATCACTGATCCGTCCAGAAGAGGCTCCGAAATCTTCATCCAAGCCCAAGAGGGGGCTGAAGAGGTCCATCATCGGGCTGAAGAGATCCATCATCCAGCTAAAGTCTTGATTCAAGCGGGGGCTGAAGAGATTCATCATCCGGCTGAAGTCTTGATCCAAGCGGGGGCTGAAGAGATCCATCATCCGGCTGAAGTCTTCTATCAAGCGCCATCTTCAATCTTCTTTCTTCCGGATCCATCTTCATCCCGCCGACGCGGAACATCCATCCTGGCCGACGACTTCTGGTAGGAAAATTCTGATTGGCTGATGGAATCAGCCAATCAGATTCCAGTTCAATCCGATTGGCTGATCCAATCAGCCAATCAGATTGAGCTTGCATTCTATTGGCTGTTCCGATCAGCCAATAGAATGCGAGCTCAATCTGATTGGCTGATTGGATCAGCCAATCGGATTGAACTGGAATCTGATTGGCTGATTCCATCAGCCAATCAGAATTTTCCTACCTTAATTCCGATTGGCTGATAGGATTCATCTTGGATGACGTCCCTTAAAGGAACCGTCATTCATCGGGAGGTTGTCGGCCAGGATGGATGTTCCACGTCGGTGGGATGAAGATGGATCCGGAAGAAAGAAGATTGAAGATGCAGCTTGATAGAAGACTTCAGCCGGATGATGGATCTCTTCAGCCCCCGCTTGGATCAAGACTTCAGCCGGATGATGGACCTCTTCAGCCCAACGATGGACCTCTTCAGCCCGGCTTGGGCTTGGATGAAGATTTCGGAGCCTCTTCTGGACGGATCGGTGATACCCGGCGTGGTGAAGATAAGGTAGGGAGATCTTCAGGGGCTTAGTGTTAGGTTTATTTAAGGGGGGTTTGGGTTAGATTAGGGGTATGTGGGTGGTGGGTTGTAATGTTGGGGGGGTATTGTATGGGTTTTTTTACAGGCAAAAGAGCAGAATTCTTTGGGGCATGCCCCGCAAAAGAGCCTTTTAAGGGCTGGTAAGGTAAAAGAGCTTTTCTATTTTTATTTTAGAATAGGGTAGGGCATTTTTTTTATTTTGGTGGGCTTTGTTATTTTATTAGGGGCTTAGAGTAGGTGTAATTATCTTAAAATTGTTGTAATATTTTTATAATGTTTGTAAATTATTTTTTTATTTTTTGTAACTTAGTTATTTTTTTATTTTTTGTACTTTAGTTAGTTTATTTAATTGTATTTATTTGTAGGTATTTGTATGTAATTAATTTATTGATAGTGTAGTGTTAGGTTTAATTCTAGATAATTGTAGGTATTTTATTTAATTAATTTATTGATAGTGTAGTGTTAGGTTTTATTTTACAGGTAATTTTGTAATTATTTTAACTAGGTAGCTATTAAATAGTTATTAACTATTTAATAGCTATTGTACCTGGTTAAAATAAATACAAAGTTACCTGTAAAATAAATATTGATCCTAAAATAGCTACAATATAATTATAATTTATATTGTAGCTATATTAGGGTTTATTTTACAGGTAAGTATTTAGCTTTAAATAGGAATAATTTATTTAATAAGAAATAATTTATTTCGTTAGATAAAAATTATATTTAACTTAGGGGGGTGTTAGTGTTAGGGTTAGATTTAGCTTTAGGGGTTAATAAATTTATTAGAGTAGCGGTGAGGTCCGGTCGGCAGATTATGGGTTAATACTTGAAGTTAGGTGTCGGTGATGTTAGGGAGGGCAGATTAGGGGTTAATACTATTTATTATAGGGTTATTGATGCGGGAGTGAGGCGGATTAGGGGTTAATAACTTTATTATAGTAGCGGTGAGGTCCGGTCGGCAGATTAGGGGTTAATAATTGTAGGTAGGTGGCAGCGACGTTGGGGGCGGCAGATTAGGGGTTAATAAATATAATATAGGGGTCGGCGTAGTTAGGGGCAGCAGATTAGGGGTACATAGGGATAATTTAGATTGCGGCGGTGTGCGGTCGGCAGATTAGGGGTTAAAAAAATGTAATAGAGTGGCGGCGATGTGGGGGGGCCTCGGTTTAGGGGTACATAGGTAGTTTATGGGTGTTAGTGTACTTTAGAGCACAGTTAGCCCAGAAAGCTCTTAACTCCTGGCTTTTCTCTGCGTCTGGAGTTTTGTCGTTAGATATCTAACGCTCACTTGAGCCAAGACTCTGAATACCGGCGTTAGGAAGATCCCTTTGAAAAGATAGGATACGCAAGTGGCGTAGGGGGATCTGCAGTATGGAAAAGTCGCGGCTGCAAAGTGAGCGTTAGACCCTTTCCTGACTGACTCTAAATACCAGCGGGCGGCCAAAACCAGCGTTAGCTGCCCCTAACGCTGGTTTTGACGGCTAACGCAGAACTCTAAATCTAGGCGATAGATTTTTCACAAAAAATAAAAAGGAAGTTAGCTATATTATGTTGTGTATTTATGTCATTTTTATCCCTATATCTATTAGTGCAACAAGTTTGGCGCAAAGCTTTTCAACAAATTTGTAGAAATAATATTGTCCCCTTGCTTTGTAATGAGAGACAAATTTGTAGCATAATCCATAAGTAGTAATGTATTTTTCAATATTATCCCTATATCTACTAGTGCACCAAATGTGTATCAATAATATTGTTTGATTTATAAAGGGTATACTATTTTAATAGAGTTTGTAATTTACTTTTATTATGTAATATACTTCATTCTCTTGCAGCATCGAACACAAGCTTTCTGTGTTTTCAGACTCCCATTGAGTTCTATGGCATCAGTGACCTCAAGGGTGGCGGATTGAAAACTAGGTACGCTACGTCGGAATAGACGCAAGCGTACCTGTTAAATTTTTGATAAATTGGGAAAAGGGTCAAATAAATTCGAAACATCTGTAATGATGCAAGCATCGATCTGCGTCGGATTGAGATCACAGCATCGTATTTTACGTCACAAATTTTAACATTTGACAAATCTTGACGCTTTGTTAACTACGGCGAATTAATCTCGCATCATATTCAACCCGGAATTCAATCGTATGATCTGTTGAAGCTTTGATAAATCGAGGCCTTAGCCTTATTCGTTTCTTGTAATCTGTAATGTTACACTTAAAAACACTGAATGACCCCTGCTACAAAAGAAGTTAGTGTAAGTTTATCCCTTGATAACTGTTATATCTTTAATAACCTGATTAATACATTTTCCTTTTATCAGAATAGAATTACAGGAAAAGGAGACAACATACATAATGAACATATATTGCAGTTTTTTGTTTTTTTTTAAATATATTCGATATATCATTTTATATTACTATCTCAAAGTTTTTAATGTCTCTTTAAGGGGCACCCCAGTTGACTTGCTTTTCATATTTTTCCAACTTTGCAACCCTGCATTAATTTTTCATTTAATAAGTGACATCAGAGACTGTGAGGCCCATTTATCAAGCTCCGTATGGAGCTTGTGGGCTCGTGTTTCTGGCGAGTCTGAAGACTCGCCAGAAACAGCAGTTATGAAGCAGCGGTCTAAAAAACGCTGCTCCATAGCCCTGTCCCCCTGCTCTGAGCAGGCGGACAGGAATCGCCACAATTCAACCCGATCGAGTACGATCAGGTTGATTGACACCCCCCTGCTGGCGGCCGATTGGCCGCGAGTCTGCAGGGGCGGCATTGCACCAGCAGCTCTTGTGAGCTGCTGGTGCAATGCTGAATACGGAGAGCGTATTGCT
Source organism: Bombina bombina (assembly GCF_027579735.1). Lineage (NCBI taxonomy): Eukaryota > Metazoa > Chordata > Amphibia > Anura > Bombinatoridae > Bombina > Bombina bombina. Next base: position 1,057,477,225 of record NC_069502.1, on the reverse strand, counting down.
CTCCGCATTAAGCGAGGTCTTGCGGACCTGATCCACACTGTCGGATCAGATCCGCAAGACCTTTGATAAATAGGCCTCTATTTCTCTGTTTACAAGTATGTATCCCATTATTTATTGTATTATTAGTACGACTACTACTACTGATGCTGCCACTACTACTAATAATTATAATAATCATCATAAACATAGACCTCAGAGTTTTGTTCTGGCATCAGCTTTGTTCCTGTTCCATATCTAGTATTGATGTTACAAAATTCCCACTTAGCCAATGTCCCACTTAATCAAAATATCTTTCATTTGCTATACTGTATTCCAAAATTAATCATATAGCTTTAAAGCGGCTGGTTATAGATGCCTGACACTATATTTATCAATGTAAAAGAGAAAAGAAGATAGGCATCTTTATAGAACTATATCAAAACAATTGCAACTTCAGTACTAACCTGCTCCAAAACAGCCCAATCAATATAAGCCACATAATAACTCCAATAACACCAGTAGTGATGAAACAGGCTACTGTGTCCCATTATCATGAGACTTCTATGTAGATAACTATTTATGATTATTAATTAGTATGAGGGATGGCAACTGTCTATAACTTGTGGTAGTCAGCACATTAATTATTAAAACTGGTTGGGTCCATGCAATCACAATACTGAAAAAGATATCCAATATTTCCAATTAAAAGCCCAAAACAATAAACACAACCTGGCTCATATGCAGGCAGTACAGTCTCACACTCGTTTTAAGCTTTAAGATATTAAAAGTTTGACAAACATAATTTATTAAAAATGCCCAGTATACCCATCATGCCTATACACAAATTTCATTCAGAAATACGTTTGCTTTGGCTTTGTTAAAAAAAATAATAATTCAAAAGCTTGTATAAATGTCTGTTTCTTATAGTTTTTTCATGCTTATCAAAAAGATACATTGTATTTAACTCAAACAGCTTTAATAATTCAACCTGGGTCTAGTTTACTGTTTTGGAAAAGCTTAGAACAGAGGGTGCATTTATTCCTAAAACTTTCTAATTTTATTTATATAGATTAAAATCTACTTTTTTGCAAACCTGTAATAGCAGCGCTATAGGGAGGTGAGCGGTGACAATAACGCAAAACTCGTAATCTAGCCGAATGGTATTATGAGCGTAACTCTACATTCCTAAAACTTTATTTCTTTCATGTAATTAACAAGAGTCCATGAGCTAGTGACGTATGGGATATACATTCCTACCAGGAGGGGCAAAGTTTCCCAAACCTTAAAATGCCTATAAATACACCCCTCACCACACCCACAAATCAGTTTTACAAACTTTGCCTCCAAGGGAGGTGGTGAAGTAAGTTTGTGCTAGACTCTACGTTGATATGCGCTCCGCAACAAGTTGGAGCCCGGTTTTCCTCTCAGCGTGCAGTGAATGTCAGAGGGATGTGAAGAGAGTATTGCCTATTGAATGCAGTGATCTCCTTCTACGGGGTCTATTTCATAAGGTTCTCTGTTATCGGTCGTAGAGATTCATCTCTTACCTCCCTTTTCAGATCGACGATATACTCTTATATTTACCATTTCCTCTACTGATTCTCGTTTCAGTACTGGTTTGGCTTTCTACAAACATGTAGATGAGTGTCCTGGGGTAAGTAAATCTTATTTTCTGTGACACTCTAAGCTATGGTTGGGCACTTTATTTATAAAGTTCTAAATATATGTATTCAAACATTTATTTGCCTTGACTCAGAATGTTCAACTTTCCTTATTTCCAGACAGTCAGTTTCATATTTGGGATTATGCTTTCAATTATCATATTTTTTCTTACCTCAAAAATTTGACTTTTTTCCCTGTGGGCTGTTAGGCTCGCGGGGGCTGAAAATGCTTCATTTTATTGCGTCATTCTTGGCGCGGACTTTTTTGGCGCAAAAATTCTTTTCCGTTTCCGGCGTCATACGTGTCGCCGGAAGTTGCGTCATTTTTGACGTTATTTTGCGCCAAAAATGTCGGCGTTCCGGATGTGGCGTCATTTTTGGCGCCAAAAGCATTTAGGCGCCAAATAATGTGGGCGTCTTATTTGGCGCCAAAAAATAGGGGCGTCGCTTTTGTCTCCACATTATTTCAGTCTCATTTTTCATTTGCTTCTGGTTGCTAGAAGCTTGATGTTTGGCATTTTTTTCCCATTCCTGAAACTGTCTTATAAGGAATTTGATCTATTTTGCTTTATATGTTATTTTTTCTCTTACATATTGCAAGATGTCTCACGTTGCATCTGAGCCAGAAGATACTACAGGAAAACCACTGCCTGCTGGATCTACCAAAGCTAAGTGTATCTGCTGTAAACTTTTGGTAGCTATTCCTCCAGCTGTTGTTTGTAATAATTGTCATGACAAACTTGTTAAAGCAGATAATATTTCCTTTAGTGATGTACCATTGCCTGTTGCAGTTCCCTCAACATCTAAGGTGCAGAATGTTCCTGATAACATAAGAGATTTTGTTTCTGAATCCATAAAGAAGGCTTTGTCTGTTATTTCTCCTTCTAGTAAACGTAAAAAGTCTTTTAAATCTTCTCTCTCTACAGATGAATTTTTAAATGAACACCATCATTCTGATTCTTTGGACTCTTCTGGTTCAGAGGATTCTATCTCAGAGATTGATGCTGATAAATCTTCATATTTATTTAAGATGGAATTTATTCGCTCTTTACTTAAAGAAGTACTAATTGCTTTAGAAATAGAGGATTCTAGTCCTCTTGATACTAATTCTATACGTTTGGATAAGGTTTTTAAAGCTCCTGCGGTTATTCCAGAAGTCTTTCCTGTTCCTAATGCTATTTCTGCAGTAATTGCTAAGGAATGGGATAAATTGGGTAATTCATTTACTCCTTCTAAACGTTTTAAGCAATTATATCCTGTTCCGCCTGACAGGTTAGAATTTTGGGACAAAATCCCTAAAGTTGATGGGGCTATTTCTACCCTTGCTAAACGTACTACCATTCCTACGTCAGATGGTACCTCGTTTAAGGATCCTTTAGATAGAAAAATTGAATCTTTTCTAAGAAAAGCTTATCTATGTTCAGGTAATCTTCTTAGACCTGCTATATCATTGGCTGATGTTGCTGCAGCTTCAACTTTTTGGTTGGAAACTCTAGCGCAACAAGTAACAAATCGTGATTCTCATGATATTATTATTCTTCTCCAGCATGCTAATAATTTCATCTGTGATGCCATTTTTGATATTATTAGAGTTGATGTTAGATTTATGTCTCTGGCTATCTTAGCCAGAAGAGCTTTATGGCTTAAGACCTGGAATGCTGATATGGCTTCTAAATCAACTCTACTTTCCATTTCTTTCCAGGGAAACAAATTATTTGGTTCTCAGTTGGATTCTATTATTTCAACTGTTACTGGTGGGAAAGGAACTTTTTTACCACAGGATAAAAAGTCTAAAGGTAAAAACAGGGCTAACAATCGTTTTCGTTCCTTTCGTTTCAACAAAGAACAAAAGCCTGATCCTTCGTCCTCAGGAGCAGTTTCAGTTTGGAAACCATCTCCAGTCTGGAATAAATCCAAGCCTGCTAGAAAGGCAAAGCCTGCTTCTAAGTTCACATGAAGGTACGGCCCTCATTCCAGTTCAGCTGGTAGGGGGCAGGTTACGTTTTTTCAAAGAAATTTGGATCAATTCTGTTCACAATCTTTGGATTCAGAACATTGTTTCAGAAGGGTACAGAATTGGTTTCAAGATGAGACCTCCTGCAAAGAGATTTTTTCTTTCCCATGTCCCAGTAAATCCAGTGAAAGCTCAAGCATTTCTGAATTGTGTTTCAGATCTAGAGTTGGCTGGAGTAATTATGCCAGTTCCAGTTCCGGAACAGGGGATGGGGTTTTATTCAAATCTCTTCATTGTACCAAAGAAGGAGAATTCCTTCAGACCAGTTCTGGATCTAAAATTATTGAATCGTTATGTAAGGATACCAACGTTCAAGATGGTAACTGTAAGGACTATATTGCCTTTTGTTCAGCAAGGGAATTATATGTCCACAATAGATTTACAGGATGCATATCTGCATATTCCGATTCATCCAGATCATTATCAGTTCCTGAGATTCTCTTTTCTAGACAAGCATTACCAATTTGTGGCTCTACCGTTTGGCCTTGCTACAGCTCCAAGAATTTTCACAAAGATTCTCGGTGCCCTTCTGTCTGTAATCAGAGAACAGGGTATTGTGGTATTTCCTTATTTGGACGATATCTTGGTACTTGCTCAGTCTTTACATTTAGCAGAGTCTCATACGAATCGACTTGTGTTGTTTCTTCAAGATCATGGTTGGAGGATCAATTTACCAAAAAGTTCTTTGATTCCTCAAACAAGGGTAACCTTTCTGGGTTTCCAGATAGATTCAGTGTCCATGACTCTGTCTTTAACAGACAAGAGACGTCTAAAATTGATTACAGCCTGTCGAAACCTTCAGTCTCAATCATTCCCTTCGGTAGCCTTATGCATGGAAATTCTAGGTCTTATGACTGCTGCATCGGACGCGATCCCCTTTGCTCGTTTTCACATGCGACCTCTTCAGCTCTGTATGCTGAACCAATGGTGCAGGGATTACACGAAGATATATCAATTAATATCTTTAAAACCGATTGTTCGGCACTCTCTAACGTGGTGGACAGATCACCCTCGTTCAATTCAGGGGGCTTCTTTTGTTCTTCCGACCTGGACTGTAATTTCAACAGATGCAAGTCTCACAGGTTGGGGAGCTGTGTGGGGATCTCTGACGGCACAAGGAGTTTGGGAATCTCAGGAGGTGAGATTACCGATCAATATCTTGGAACTCCGTGCAGTTTTCAGAGCTCTTCAGTTTTGGCCTCTTCTGAAGAGAGAATCGTTCATTTGTTTTCAGACAGACAATGTCACAACTGTGGCATACATCAATCATCAAGGAGGGACTCACAGTCCTCTGGCTATGAAAGAAGTATCTCGAATTTTGGTTTGGGCGGAATCCAGCTCCTGTCTAATCTCTGCGGTTCATATCCCAGGTGTAGACAATTGGGAAGCGGATTATCTCAGTCGCCAAACGTTGCATCCGGGCGAATGGTCTCTTCACCCAGAGGTATTTCTTCAGATTGTTCAAATGTGGGGGCTCCCAGAGATAGATCTGATGGCCTCTCATCTAAACAAGAAACTTCCCAGGTATCTGTCCAGATCCCGGGATCCTCAGGCGGAGGCAGTGGATGCATTATCACTTCCTTGGAAGTATCATCCTGCCTATATCTTTCCGCCTCTAGTTCTTCTTCCAAGAGTAATCTCCAAGATTCTGAGGGAATGCTCGTTTGTTCTGCTAATAGCTCCGGCATGGCCTCACAGGTTTTGGTATGCGGATCTTGTCCGGATGGCATCTTGCCAACCATGGACTCTTCCGTTAAGACCAGACCTTCTGTCACAAGGTCCTTTTTTCCATCCGGATCTGAAATCCTTAAATTTAAAGGTATGGAGATTGAACGCTTGATTCTTGGTCATAGAGGTTTCTCTGACTCCGTGATTAATACTATGTTACAGGCTCGTAAATCTGTATCTCGAGAGATATATTATAGAGTCTGGAAGACTTATATTTCTTGGTGTCTTTCTCATCATTTTTCTTGGCATTCTTTTAGAATACCGAGAATTTTACAGTTTCTTCAGGATGGTTTAGATAAGGGTTTGTCCGCAAGTTCTTTGAAAGGACAAATCTCCGCTCTTTCTGTTCTTTTTCACAGAAAGATTGCTATTCTTCCTGATATTCATTGTTTTGTACAAGCTTTGGTTCGTATAAAACCTGTCATTAAGTCAATTTCTCCTCCTTGGAGTTTGAATTTGGTTCTGGGAGCTCTTCAAGCTCCTCCGTTTGAACCTATGCATTCATTGGACATTAAATTACTTTCTTGGAAAGTTTTGTTCCTTTTGGCCATCTCTTCTGCTAGAAGAGTTTCTGAATTATCTGCTCTTTCGTGTGAGTCTCCTTTTCTGATTTTTCATCAGGATAAGGCGGTGTTGCGAACTTCTTTTGAATTTTTACCTAAAGTTGTGAATTCCAACAACATTAGTAGAGAAATTGTGGTTCCTTCATTATGTCCTAATCCTAAGAATTCTAAGAAGAAATCATTGCATTCTTTGGATGTTGTTAGAGCTTTGAAATATTATGTTGAAGCTACGAAATCTTTCCGTAAGACTTCTAGTCTATTTGTTATCTTTTCCGGTTCTAGGAAAGGTCAGAAAGCTTCTGCCATTTCTTTGGCATCTTGGTTGAAATCTTTAATTCATCTTGCCTATGTTGAGTCGGGTAGAATTCCGCCTCAGAGAATTACAGCTCATTCTACTAGGTCAGTATCTACTTCCTGGGCGTTTAGGAATGAAGCTTCGGTTGACCAGATCTGCAAAGCAGCAACTTGGTCCTCTTTGCATACTTTTACTAAATTCTACCATTTTGATGTATTTTCTTCTTCTGAAGCAGTTTTTGGTAGAAAAGTTCTTCAGGCAGCGGTTTCAGTTTGAATCTTCTGCTTATGTTTTTTGTTAAACTTTATTTTGGGTGTGGATTATTTTCAGCAGGAATTGGCTGTCTTTATTTTATCCCTCCCTCTCTAGTGACTCTTGTGTGGAAAGATCCACATCTTGGGTAGTCATTATCCCATACGTCACTAGCTCATGGACTCTTGTTAATTACATGAAAGAAAACATAATTTATGTAAGAACTTACCTGATAAATTCATTTCTTTCATATTAACAAGAGTCCATGAGGCCCACCCTTTTTTGTGGTGGTTATGATTTTTTTGTATAAAGCACAATTATTCCAATTCCTTATTTTATATGCTTCGCACTTTTTTTCTTATCACCCCACTTCTTGGCTATTCGTTAAACTGATTTGTGGGTGTGGTGAGGGGTGTATTTATAGGCATTTTAAGGTTTGGGAAACTTTGCCCCTCCTGGTAGGAATGTATATCCCATACGTCACTAGCTCATGGACTCTTGTTAATATGAAAGAAATTAATTTATCAGGTAAGTTCTTACATAAATTATGTTTTATATATATTAAAATCTACTTTTAAAATGACATATAAAGTGGGGGAAAAGGGGAGCAGAAAAATCTGTACTATAAAATGGGCTGTAAACTGCTTACTTCCAATTGGCAAAAAAGGCCTTGTTTAGGAGGACGACTTATCCAGGTCTCAGAGAAGTGCCAGCCGAGCTGATATCCAAAAAAATGCTGACGATGTTAGAGTAAAATGCCCACAAGATTCCCTGCCGGTAGCGGGATACCTCGGCTTTGGATGGGGACACCCCTCACACACCTCCAAACAGATAGAAAAAGTTTAACAGGACTCTGAGACCTGGATAAGTCATCCTCCTAAACAAATTTTTCTGCTCCCCTTTCCCCCCACTTTATATGTCACTTTAAAAGTAGATTTTAATCTATCGGCTAAATTTAGAGTTCTGCGGCCAAAGGGGTGCGTTAGCTATGCGTGTATTTTTTTCCCACCGCTGGTATTTAGAGTTCACAGAAGGGCTGCGTTAGGCTCCAAAAAGGGAGTGTAGAGCATGATTTACCGCCACTGCAACTCTCAATACCAGCGGTGCTTTCGGACGCGGCCAGCTTCAAAAACATGCTTGTGCACGATTCCCCCATAGGAAACACCTGCAAAAAAGCAGCATTCAGCTCCTAATGCAGCCCCATTGTTTCCTATGGGGTAACACTTCCTAAGTCTGCACCTAACACCCTAACATGAACCCCGAGTCTAAACACCCCTAATCTTACACTTATTAACCCCTAATCTGCCGACCCCGCTATCGCTGACCCCTGCATATTATTTTTAACCCCTAATCTGCCGCTCCGTACACCGCCGCAACCTACGTTATCCCTATGAACCCCTAATCTGCTTCCCCTAACCCCCGCCAACCCCTATATTATATTTATTACCCCCTAATCTGCCCCCCCCAACGTCGCTGCTACCAACCTACAATTATTAACCCCTAATCTGCCGACCGGACCTCACCGCTACTATAATAAATGTATTAACCCCTAAAGCTAAGTCTAACCCTAACACCCCCTAAGTTAAATATAATTTTTATCTAACAAAATAAAATAAATCTTATTAAATAAATTATTCCTATTTAAAGCTAAATACTTACTTGTAAAATAAACCCTAATATAGCTACAATATAAATAATAATTATATTGTAGCTATTTTAGGATTAATATTTATTTTACAGGCAACTTTGTATTTATTTTAACCAGGTACAATAGCTATTAAATAGTTAATAACTATTTAATAGCTACCTAGTTAAAATAATTACAAAATTACCAGTAAAATAAATCCTAACCTAAGTTACAATTAAACCTAACACTACACTATCAATAAATAAATTAAATAAATTAATTACAAATACCTACAAATAAATACAAAAAAATACACTAACTAAAGTACAAAAAAAAAAAAAAAAATAAGTTACAAAAAATAAAAAAATAATTTACAAACATTATAAAAATATTACAACAATTTTAAGCTAAAAAAATTGTAAAGCACTTTTACCTTACCAGCCCTTAAAAGGGCCTTTTGCGGGGCATGCCCCAAAGAATTCTGCTCTTTTGCCTGTAAAAAAAAACATACAATACCCCCCCAACATTACAACCCACCACCCACATACCCCTACTCAAACCCAAACCCTCCTTAAATAAACCTAACACTACCCCCCTGAAGATCTTCCTACCTTGAGTCGTCTTCACTCAGCCAAGCCGAATTCTTCATCCAATCTGGGCGATGTCTTCATCCAAGCGGGGGCTGAAGAGGTCCATCATCCGGCTGAAGTTTTCATCCAAGTGGGGGCTGAAGAGGTCCATCATCCGGCTGAAGTCTTCATCCAAGCGGGGGCTGAAGAGGTCCATCATCCGGCTGAAGTCTTCATCCAAGCGGGGGCTGAAGAGGTCCATCATCCGGCTGAAGTCTTCTATCAAGCGGCATCTTCAATCCTCTTTCTTCAGGCTCCATCTTCATCCCGCCGACGCGGAACATCTTCTTCCACGACGAACTCCCGACGAATGAAGATTCCTTTAAGGGACGTCATCCAAGATGGCGTCCCTCGAATTCCGATTGGCTGATAGGATTCTATCAGCCAATCGGAATTAAGGTAGGAAAATTCTGATTGGCTGATTGAATCAGCCAATCAGATTCAAGTTTAATCCGATTGACTGATTGGATCAGCCAATCAGATTGAGCTTGCATTCTATTGGCTGATCGGAACAGCCAATAGAATGCAAGCTCAATCTGATTGGCTGATTGGATCAGCCAATCGGATTGAACTTGAATCTGATCAGATTATTCCTACCTTAATTCCGATTGGCTGATAGAATCCTATCAGCCAATCGGAATTCGAGGGACGCCATCTTGGATGACGTCCCTTAAAGGAACCTTCATTCGTCGGGAGTTCGTCGTGGAGGAAAGATGTTCCGCATCGGCGGGATGAAGATGGAGCTGGAAGAAAGAAGATTGAAGATGCCGGCAGATAGAAGACTTCAGCCGGATGATGGACCTCTTCAGCCCCCACTTGGATGAAGACTTCAGCCGGATGATGGACCGCTTCAGCCCCCGCTTGGATGAAGACATCACCCGGATTGGATGAAGAATTCGGCTCGGCTGAGTGAAGACGACTCAAGGTAGGAAGATCTTCAGGGGGGTAGTGTTAGGTTTATTTAAGGGGGGTTTGGGTTTGAGTAGGGGTATGTGGGTGGTGGGTTGTAATGTTGGGGGGGTATTGTATGGTTTTTTTACAGGCAAAAGAGCAGAATTCTTTGGGGCATGCCCCGCAAAAGGCCCTTTTAAGGGCTGGTAAGGTAAAAGAGCTTTACAATTTTTATTTTAGAATAGGGTAAGGCATCTTTTTATTTTGGGGTTCTTTGTTATTTTATTAGGGGGCTTAGAGTAGGTGTAATTAGCTTAAAATTGTTGTAATATTTTTATAATGCTTGTAAATTATTTTTTTATTTTTTGTAACTTAGTTCTTTTTTTATTTTTTGTACTTTAGTTAGTGTATTTATTTGTATTTATTTGTAGGTATTTGTATTTAATTTATTTAATGATAGTGTAGTGTTAGGTTTAATTGTAACTTAGGTTAGGATTTATTTTACTGGTAATTATGTATTTCTTTTAGCTAGGTAGTTATTAAATAGTTAATAACTATTTAATAGCTATTTTACCTAGTTAAAATAAATAAGTTGCCTGTAAAATAAATATTAATCCTAAAATAGCTACAATATAATTATTATTTATATTGTAGCTATATTAGGGTTTATTTTACAGGTAAGTATTTAGCTTTAAATAGAATTAATTTATTTAATAAGATTTATTTTATTTTGTTAGATAAAAATTATATTTAACTTAGGGGGGTGTTAGGGTTAGGGTTAGACTTAGCTTTAGGGGTTAATACATTTATTATAGTAGCGGTGGGGTCCGGTCGGCAGATTAGGGGTTAATAATTGTAGGTAGGTAGCGGCGACGTTGGGGGGGGGAGGGGCAGATTAGGGGTTAATAAATATTATGTAGGTGTCAGCGGTGTTAGGGGCAGCAGATTAGGGGTACATAGGGATAATGTAGGTGGCGGCAATGTGCGGTCGGCAGATTAGGGGTTAAAAAAATTAATAGAGTGGCGGCGATGTGGGGGGCCTCGGTTTAGGGGTACATAGGTAGTTTATGGGAGTTAGTGTACTTTAGGGCACAGTAGTTAAGAGCTTTATGAACCGGCGTTAGCCCAGAAAGCTCTTAACTCCTGGCTTTTCTCTGCGGCTGGAGTCTTGTCGTTAGAGTTCTAACGCTCACTTCAGCCAAGACTCTAAATACCGGCGTTAGAAAGATCCCATTGAAAAGATAGGATACGCAATTGGCGTAGGGGGATCTGCGGTATGGAAAAGTCGCGGCTGGAAAGTGAGCGTTAGACCCTTTCCTGACTGACTCTAAATACCAGCGGGCGGTAAAAACCAGCGTTAGGACCCCCTAACGCTGGTTTTGACGACTAACGCAGAACTCTAAATCTAGGCGATAATAAATAAAATTACAAAGTTTTAGGAATGTACAGTTACGCTCATAATAACATTCGGCTAGATTACGTTATGAGCGGCTCGGTGCTAACTTGCAAGTTATTGTCACCGCTCACCTCCCTATAGCGCTGCTATTACAGGTTTGCAAAAACCCGGTGTTAGCAGGCAATAAGTGAGCGTTGAGCAAAATTGAGCTCCATAACGCACCCAAATACCAGTCCTGCTGTGAGCTGGTTTTACGTGCTTGTGCACGATTTCCCCATAGACATCAATGGGGAGAGCCAGCTGAAAAAAAGTCTAACACCTGCAATAAAGGAGCATAAAGCTCCATAACCCAGCCCCATTGATTCCTATGGGGAAACAAAATTTATGTTTACACCTAACTCCCTAACATAAACCCCGAGTCTAAACACCCCTAATCTGCCTCCCCCGACATCGCCGACACCTACATTATACTTATTAACCCCTAATCTGCCGCTCCCGCCACCGCCGCCGCCACCTATATTACACTTATTAACCCCTTATCTGCCACCCCGACATTGCCGCCACCTACCTACACTTATTAACCCCTAATCTGCCGCCCCAACATCACCGAAACCTACATTACACTTATTAACCCCTAATCTGCCGCCCCCGACACTGCCGCCACCTACCTACACTTATTAACGCCTAATCTGCTGCCCCCAATGTCGTCGCTACCTACCTACACTTATTAACCCCTAATCTGCCGCCCCCAATGTCTTCAATATCTACACTATTAACCCCTAATCTGCCGCCCCCAATGTCGTCGCTACCTACCTTCACTTATTAACCCCTAATCTGCCGCCCCAACGTCGCCGCCACTATACTAAAGTTATTAACCCCTAAACCTAATCCGAACCCTAACCCTAACACCCACTAACTTTAATATAATTAAAATAAATCTAATTAAAAATTACTATCATTAACTAAATAATGCCTATTTAAAACTAAACACTTACCTGTAAATTAAACCCTAAGCTAGCTACAATATAACTAATAGTTACATTGTAGCTATCTTAGGTTTTATTTTTATTTCACAGCTAAGTTTGTATTTATTTTAACTAGGTAGATTAGTTACTAAATAGTTATTAACTAATTAATAACTACCTAGTAAAAATAAATACAAATTCACTAACAACTAACCTTACACTACAATTAAATCAATTACATTAATTAAATACAATTAACTAAATTACAAAAAAAACCCCACTAAATTACACAAAATAAAAATGAAATTATCAAATATTTAAACTAATTATACCTAATCTAATAGCCCTATCAAAATAAAAAAGCCCCCCCAAAATAAAAAATCCCTAGCCTACACTAAACTGCCAATAGCCCTTAAAATGGCCTTTTGCGGGGCATTGCCCCAAAGAAATCAGCTCTTTTACCTGTAAAAAAATAATACAAACATCCCCCAACAGTAAAACCCACCACCCACACAACCAAACCCCCCAAATAAAATCCTATCTAAAAAACCTAAGCTCCCCATTGCCCTGAAAAGGGCATTTTGATGAGCATTGCCCTTAAAAGGGCATTTAGCTCTTTTTCTGCCCAAACCCTAAGCTAAAATAAAACCCACCCAATAAACCCTTAAAAAAACCTAACACTAACCCCCGAAGATCCACTTACAGTTTTTGAAGACCGGACATCCATCCCCAACGAAGCGGCAGAAGTCCTCATCCAAGTGGCAGAAGTCCTCATCGATGCCGGCAGAAGTCTTCATCCAAGCTGGCCAAAGTCTTCATCCAAGCTGGCAGAAGTCTTAATCCAGACGGCATCTTCTATCTTCATCCATCCGGCGTGGAGCGGCTCCATCTGCAAGACATCCAGCGTGGAGCATCCTCTTCTGACGACGGCTAACGAAGAATGAAGGTTCCTTTAAGGGACGTCATCCAAGATGGCGTCCCTTGAATTCCGATTGGCTAATAGAATTCTATCAGCCAATCGGAATTAAAGGGTAAAAAATCCTATTGGCTGATGCAAACAGCCAATAGGATTGAGCTACAATCCTATTGGCTGATCAAATCAGCCAATAGGATTGAGCTTGGATTCTATTGGCTGATTGGAACAATCTCAGGATGGGACCCACCTGAGAAAAGGAAGCAGGTAGGTTTGGTTAGGTTAGATTGTATTTGAGAGACAGTCCAGAGGTATAGGAAAAACTGATGATAACTAGCGAAAAGACATGCTTTAAAGCAGGAAAACAGAGCCAGCTAGCAGGTTCCAGGGTCAAGGTTGGGCAGTAGTCAGCAGTGGAAAGCAAGCAGAACTAAAGCAAAGTACAGGATCAGATTGCAAGTTGCAGGCTCAAGGCCAGGCAGCAGTCAGTAACAGGAATTTATAATAAAGCACACCATAAACACTAAGAAATCCAATACATAGGGGGCGTGTCTGTACAGCGAACCGAGGTGGTCGCACTTTCCAGAGCTCCAGTGGAAACTCTAATAAGCCATCCTATAGCTATTTCACTCCTATTATACACTGCACCATCTCACTACACTGTGGTGACACAAATATCTTATATTATGCTGTATTATTGAAGCTGAAGCAAGGTATCAGACGTTAAGGGCCTAGAGCGGTGACACACAGTAGGCGATGATACCGCCCTCGGTAATCTGAGGTACCCTGCTTCAACTGAACAAACTCTCTGCTCAGACGAAGTAACACTGCTCCTAAGAGCGATACAGAAGTAAGGGAAAAAATAATAGATATAAACAGGAACAAGGCTTGATAAATTTACGGCAAACCGTAGCCAAAATGGACGCCTCGGAGAAATGGGCCCTCAAGATAAACGTCAAGAACACTGGCACAAATTTTAAACACTCTGCCAACGCCTCATGGAGAATGCTCTGTTAGATACACTAATAAAGCGCTTCACAATCACAGTCACTGATGGACTCACAAGGGCAATCTCCCCAGAAGTAACATACAAGCAAAAGGAGATCTCAGAATTTACCACTACTCCACTGTGTGAAACGCTGCACTGCATTGCGACTCCAGATGTGCCAAGCGGCACTCGAAGAGTAGCCTCAGTGAACATGTCGTGGGGGTCCCCGGGGAACCACGGCTGTAAAACAAGCACCCTCCTTGCTTGCAGCTCTGTCTGACATCCATGCTCTACATAGATACCAATTGGAGACCTTCTACATCCGATATGTTTACTCCAAACTCATGGATAACTTTATAGGGACATATGCTGTTACTTTGATTGAATCTCCCTTACCCAATAATTGTCTCACCAGCTATGAGCTTTGAGACTTACATGATCCCATTGTGGCGTTCCAATACATGACAAAAAACAAGGAGAAATACATGCAAACTTAGCCCTGGGGCTAAAAAATCATCAGAGCTCTGGTACCTCTGCCTCCCATAATGAGCATCCACTGACAGTAATACAGGTATACCTCACTTTACAGCGCTTCACGTTACAGCGCTTCACTAATACAGCGCTTTGTGGAGGATTTTGAAACAGTGCTGTAATCTTCGTGAGATTGAGAGAAAAGTGACTGGCACCATTTTGTTATGCGCAGTTCACTCTGTTTACAGAATTACAGTGCAATCTGTGTCTCAGTGTTATAGTCTGGCAAATTTTACTACAGTAATTGTCACTATTTTACAGGTACAGTATTTATTGAATACTAATTGAATACTGTGCTGTGCTAGTGTTAAACTAAACATAGCACTATTGCACCCCTAATATAAGTTAGTTCAAACATGTTTCCAAGTTTTAAAACACACTGGCAAGTGAAAAGATTTTCACTTTACAGGGGGGTCCGGTCCCTAACCTGCTGTATGAGCGGGGTATAACTTTAATGGGAATTTCAATATCATGTTGAATAGATATCTAGTTGTTTTATTCTATACTCTCTATGGCCTAGATTTAGAGTTTGGCGGTAACCGTGAAAACCAGCGTTAGAGGCTCCTAACGCTGGTTTTAGGCTACCGCCGGTATTTGGAGTCAGTCAGGAAAGGGTCTAACGCTCACATTTCAGCCGCGACTTTTCCATACCGCAGATCCCCTTACGTCAATTGCGTATCCTATCTTTTCAATGGGATCTTTCTAACTCCGGTATTTAGAGTTGTGTCTGAAGTGAGCGTTAGAAATCTAACGACAAAACTTCAGCCGCAGAAAAAAGTCAGTAGTTAAGAGCTTTCTGGGCAAACACCGGTTTATAAAGCTCTTAACTACTGTGCTCTAAAGTACTCTAACACCCATAAACTACCTATGTACCCCTAAACCGAGGTCCCCCCACATTGCCGCCACTCGATTAAATTTTTTTAACCCCTAATCTGCCGACCGCCACCTACGTTATACTTATGTACCCCTAATCTGCTGCCCCTAACACCGCCGACCCCTATATTATATTTATTAACCCCTAATCTGCCCCCCTCAACGTTGCCTCCACCTGCCTACACTTATTAACCCCTAATCTGCCGAGCGGACCGCACCGCTATTATAATAAAGTTATTAACCCCTAATCCGCCTCACTAACCCTATAATAAATAGTATTAACCCCTAATCTGCCCTCCCTAACATTGCCGACACCTAACTTCAAACATTAACCCCTAATCTGCCGACTGGAGCTCACCGCTATTCTAATAAATGTATTAACCCCTAAAGCTAAGTCTAAACCTAACACTAACACCCCCCTAAATTAAATATAATTTAAATCTAACGAAATTAATTAACTCTTATTAAATAAATTATTCCTATTTAAAGCTAAATACTTACCTGTAAAATAAATCCTAATATAGCTACAATATAAATTATAATTATATTATAGCTATTTTAGGATTTATATTTATTTTACAGGTAACTTTGTATTTATTTTAACCAGGTACAATAGCTATTAAATAGTTAAGAACTATTTAATAGCTAAAATAGTTAAAATAATTACAAAATTACCTGTAAAATAAATCCTAACCTAAGTTACAATTAAACCTAACACTACACTATCAATAAATTAATTAAATACAATGCCTACAATTATCTACAATTAAACCTAACACTACACTATCAATAAATGAATTAAATACAATATCTGCAAATAAATACAATTAAATAAACTAACTAAAGTACAAAAAATAAAAAAGAACTAAGTTACAAAAAATAAAAAAATATTTACAAACATTAGAAAAATATTACAACAATTTTAAACTAATTACACCTACTCTAAGCCCCCTAATAAAATAACAAAGCCCCCCAAAATAAAAAAATGCCCTACCCTATTCGAAATTACAAAAGTTCAAAGCTCTTTTACCTTACCAGCCCTGAACAGGGCCCTTTGCGGGGTATGCCCCAAGAAATTCAGCTCTTTTGCCTGTAAAAAAACACATACAATACCCCCCCAACATTACAACCCACCTCCCACATACCCCTAATCTAACCCAAACCCCCCTTAAATAAACCTAACACTAAGCCCCTGAAGATCTTCCTACCTTATCTTCACCTCACCGGGTATCACTGATCCGTCCTGGCTCCAAAATCTTCATCCAAGCCCAAGCGGGGGCTAGACATCCATCATCCCATGGCTGAAGAAGTCCAGAAGAGGGTCCAAAGTCTTCATCCTATCCGGGAAGAAGAGTAGATCCGGACCGGCAACCATCTTCTTCCAAGCGGCATCTTCTATCTTCATCCGATGAGGACCCACTCCATCGTGAAGACCTCCAGCGCGGACCCATCTTCTTCCGACGACGTCCAACTGAAGAATGACGGTTCCTTTAAGGGACGTCATCCAAGATGGCGTCCCTCGAATTCCGATTGGCTGATAGGATTCTATCAGCCAATCGGAATTAAGGTAGGAAAATTCTGATTGGCTGATGGAATCAGCCAATCAGAATCAAGTTCAATCCGATTGGCTGATCCGATCAGCCAATCAGATTGAGCTCGCATTCTATTGGCTGTTCCGATCAGCCAATAGAATGCGAGCTCAATCTGATTGGCTGATCGGATCAGCCAATCAGATTGAACTTGATTCTGATTGGCTGATTCCATCAGCCAATCAGAATTTTCCTACCTTAATTCCGATTGGCTGATAGAATCCTATCAGCCAATCGGAATTCGAGGGACGCCATCTTGGATGACGTCCCTTAAAGGAACCGTCATTCTTCAGTTGGACGTCATCGGAAGAAGATGGGTCCGCGCTGGAGGTCTTCACGATGGAGCCGGTCCTCATCGGATGAAGATAGAAGATGCCGCTTGGAAGAAGATGGTTGCCGGTCCGGATCTACTCTTCTTCCCGGATAGGATGAAGACTTTGGACCCTCTTCTGGACTTCTTCAGCCGTCGGATGATGGATGTCTAGCCCCTGCTTGGGCTTGGATGAAGATTTTGGAGCCAGGACGGATCGGTGATACCCGGTGAGGTGAAGATAAGGTAGGAAGACCTTCAGGGGCTTAGTGTTAGGTTTATTTAAGGGGGGTTTGGGTTAGATTAGGGGTATGTGGGTGGTGGGTTGTAATGTTGGGGGGGGGTATTGTATGTGTTTTTTTACAGGCAAAAGAGCTGAATTTCTTGGGGCATGCCCCGCAAAGGACCCTGTTCAGGGCTGGTAAGGTAAAAGAGCTTTGAACTTTGTAATTTAGAATAGGGTAGGGCATTTTATTATTTTGGGGGGCTTTGTTATTTTATTAGGGGGCTTAGAGTAGGTGTAATTAGTTTAAAATTGTTGTAATATTTTTCTAATGTTTGTAAATATTTTTTTATTTTTTGTAACTTAGTTCTTTTTTATTTTTTGTACTTTAGTTAGTTTATTTAATTGTATTTATTTGTAGATATTGTATTTAATTCATTTATTGATAGTGTAGTGTTAAGTTTAATTGTAGATAATTGTAGGTATTGTATTTAATTAATTTATTGATAGTGTAGTGTTAGGTTTAATTGTAACTTAGGTTAGGATTTATTTTACAGGTAATTTTGTAATTATTTTAACTATTTTAGCTATTAAATAGTTCTTAACTATTTAATAGCTATTGTACCTGGTTAAAATAAATACAAAGTTACCTGTAAAATAAATATAAATCCTAAAATAGCTATAATATAATTATAATTTATATTGTAGCTATATTAGGATTTATTTTACAGGTAAGTATTTAGCTTTAAATAGGAATAATTTATTTAATAAGAGTTAATTATTTTCGTTAGATTTAAATTATATTTAATTTAGGGGGGTGTTAGTGTTAGGTTTAGACTTAGCTTTAGGGGTTAATACAATTATTAGAATAGCGGTGAGCTCCAGTCGGCAGATTAGGGGTTAATGTTTGAAGTTAGGTGTCGGCGATGTTAGGGAGGGCAGATTAGGGGTTAATACTATTTATTATAGGGTTAGTGAGGCGGATTAGGGGTTAATAACTTTATTATAATAGCGGTGCGGTCCGCTCGGCAGATTAGGGGTTAATAAGTGTAGGCAGGTGGAGGCGACGTTGTGGGGGGCAGATTAGGGGTTAATAAATATAATATAGGGGTCGGCGATGTTAGGGCAGCAGATTAGGGGTACATAGGGATAATGTAAGTAGCGGCGGTTTACGGAGCAGCAGATTAGGGGTTAATAATAATATGCAGGGGTCAGCGATAGCGGGGGCGGCAGATTAGGGGTTAATAAGTGTAAGGTTAGGGGTGTTTAGACTCGGGGTACATGTTAGAGTGTTAGGTGCAGACGTAGGAAGTGTTTCCCCATAGACAACAATGGGGCTGCGTTAGGAGCTGAACGCGGCTTTTTTGCAGGTGTTAGGTTTTTTTTCAGCTCAAACAGCCCCATTGTTTTCTATGGGGGAATCGTGCACGAGCACGTTTTTGAAGCTGGCCGCGTCCGTAAGCAACTCTGGTATCGAGAGTTGCAGTGGCGTTAAATATGCCTGTACGCTCCCTTTTTGGAGCCTAACGCAGCCATTCTGTGAACTCTCAATACCAGAGGTATTTAAAAGGTGCGGCCAGAAAAAAGCCAGCGTTAGCTACGCGGATTGTTACCGACAAAACTATAAATCTAGCCATAAGTTTCTTCTTGAGCCTAGCATATATAATACCGCTAGTACAAATGTTATATATTTAAGTGCTATGAACCTAGTTCTAATAGGACTAAAGCCTTTGTTCCGATGTCATCTATAACATACACAAGTAGGAAAAGTTAGCTTCCTTCGACATATCCAACATGGCTTGTGGGGTACAATAAGATAACAATGCATATGCAATGCTGCTATTATCTAGTTTCACACCAAACTAATTTTACTCCTGTGGCGACCGGCCGGACCCGCGGGAGGAAACAATAGATCTGTATCAGAAACATAGCACCACATCCTCAGCCTTAACAAGTTGTAATAGCACAAAACTGTTAATAATTTTAGTCACATAGTGCTAGCAAATACACCTCTTACTCTCATCTCAATTAGCTAGATATGACACATTGAGTATTATATACTTCAAGATCATATATCCCTTCTATATAACAGACAACAACAACACAGCCTGTTAATACCTTACTCTCCATTTTGCAGTGCTCTCATAGACTTTGCCTGTTCTCACACAGATTCCACCTCATTACAGGACCATAGGTCAGAGCAAGACTCAATTTATACTAGAATGCAAATTAGCATCTGTTGGTTTAGTTGTGGCCTTTAGTTAGTATTTCTTATACTATTTGTGTTATATAGCTTTATTCTTTTCTGTTTTTGTTTACCTAGTATTTAAGCCATTTATTCTTTTATCATGCAACCTTAAGGATCCAAGAGTGGTCCATATTGTCATTAAAAGGGTAAAAAAATTAGGTTACTCTCCCAAACTATACAGACATGCCAGCTACAGCATGATTGTATTTTCATTACCTGTATACTCTCATGTAAGCATATTTCTTTTGATGTGAAATACCTCAATAAAAAGAAAAAAAAATAGAAATAAATGGACACTGATGACTCTGGAAGTTGGCTATTTATAGCGTCAAAAGGCCTGTGAAAAATAACTCGGATTACAGTCCAATTAAGACACTATACATCCATTGTGCCAACGAATGATGCAGCAACCTGGCAAAAAAATATGTAGAATATAGTGGCATCAAAAAATAACACAATAAAATGGCTGGGTCCACAACCTACTGCACCAATAGTAATTCTGCCCCTGCCTCCACCATTTATTCTACTGTATCTGAGGATTTTGTCGTGCTAACACACTTTTTGGATGATTCTTTAATAGTGATTTAAATGTTAAGTTGTTAAAGCAGCTTGTTGGTTTGATTGACAAGTGCAAGATTTCCAGTGTAACATGTTATATGAAATAAAATCAGCAATCAACTCCTTCAAGCAGATCTGTCCTCAGCCCTTTACAATGAAATATATTGTCCAGTGTACATAGACTGCGAAGATAGCAGTTTTAGAGATAAAATATGTTAAGTATTTAATTACTAAAAATAAATTTTGGAGGCAAATGAAAACACTCAATTATCTGACAAAACTTATAGGCATGTATTTATCAAGCCGTCAACCGCAAATACGCTGGAATTCCGCAGTGTAATTGTGGCGAGCCTGATTCGTCTTAGTTATCAAACCCTACAGACCAGCAAAAGTAGAATTTTGTGACGTAACATACGATCCGCCGGACTCAGTCCGACACAGATCGATGCTTACGTCACTAGAGATGTTCCCAATGCAAGTTTGGCACAATCTGACTACTTTTGGAAGTTATCAAATATCTGCCAGGTACGCTCGGCACTATTCCGGCCCAGCGTACCTGGTTTTCAATCCGCCGCCCTGGAGGCGGCAGACGCCATAGGAATCAATGGGAGTCGGAAAGCAGCGAGAGCTTATGTTCGCTGCTGCCCGATATCCCATTGATTCCTATGGGAACGTTTACACCTAACACCCTAACATGTACCCCGAGTCTAAGCACCCCTAATCTGCCCCCCCCTACACTGCCGCCACCTACATCATACTTATTAACCTCTAATCTGCCGCCCCGACACCGCCGCCACCTAAATAAAAGTTATTAACCCCTATCCCGCCGCAACTAAATAAACATATTAACCCCTAAACCGCTGCTCCCGGAGCCCACTGCCACCTACATTATACTTATTAACCCCTAATCTTCCGCCCCCTACACCTAACTCTAAGCCTAACCCTTACACCCCCTAACTTAAATATATTTTAAATAAATCTAAATAAATATTACTATCATTAAATAAATTATTCCTATTTAAAACTAAATATGTACCTATAAAATAAACCCTAAGATAGCTACAATATAACTAATAATTACATTGTTTTTATTTTACAGGCAACTTTGTATTTATTTTAACTAGATACAATAGTTATTAAATAGTTATTAACTATTTAATAACTACCTAGTTAAAATAAAGACAAATTTACCTGTAAAATAAAACCTAACCTAAGTTACAATTACACCTAACACTACACTACAATTATATAAATTACCTAAACTAAATACAATTAAATACAATTAAAAAAAATTATCTAAAGTACAAAAACCCCCCACTAAATTACAGAAAATAATAAAATAATTACAATTTTTTTTTAAACTAATTACACCTAATCTAATCCCCTTAATAAAATAAAAAAGCCCCCCAAAATAATAAAAAGCCCTACCCTATACTAAATTACAAATAGCCCTTAAAAGGGCCTTTTGCGGGGCATTGCCCTAAAGTAATCAGCTCTTTTACCTGTAAAAAAAGTACAATACCCCCCCAACATTAAAACTCACAACCCACACACCCAACCCTACTCTAAATGAAGGTTCCTTTAAATGACGTCATCCAAGATGGCGTCCCTTGAATTCCGATTGGCTGATAGAATTCTATCAGACAATCGGAATTAAGGTAGGAAAAATCCTATTGGCTGATGCAATCAGCCAATAGGATTGACCTTGCATTCTATTGGCTGATTGAAACAGCCAATAGAATGCAAGCTCAAGCCTATTGGCTGATTGCATCAGCCAATAGGATTTTTCCTACCTTAATTCCGATTGGCTGATAGAATTCTATCAGCCAATCAGAATTCAAGGGACGCTATCTTGGATGACGTCATTTAAAGGAACCTTCATTCTTCAGTTGGACGTCGTTTGAAGAGGATGCTCTGCGTCGGATGTCTTGAAGATGGAGCCGCTCCGTGCCGGATGGATGAAGATTGAAGATGCCGCCTGGATGAAGACTTCTGCCCGTCTGGAGGACGTCTTCTTCCCAGCTTGGGTGAAGACTTCTCAAGGTAGGGTGATCTTCAAGGGGTTAGTGTTAGGTTTTATTAAGGGGGTATTGGGTGGGTTTTAGAGTAGGGTTGGGTGTGTGGGTGGTGGGTTTTAATGTTGGGGGGTATTGTACTTTTTTTACAGGTAAAAGAGCTGATTACTTTGGGGCAATGCCCCGCAAAAGGCCCTTTTAAGGGCTATTTGTAATTTAGTATAGGGTAGGGCTTTTTATTGTTTTGGGGGGGGGGTTTATTTTATGTTGAAATATTTTTATTGAACATTTTTCATTGTACATAAGTATTAATACAATGTTATAATAAAAGATGGAAAAACAAACAAAAGAAAATAAAACAAAGAGAACAAAAATACATAAAGTACGAGTCAATCGCTTTTTGAATCCCTATAATACTTCAAGGATGGGTATGCGTATCTTACCTTATGTGTGTGATAAGGGGTGATGAATATCAATATTAAATATAGAGTCTAGTGCCTATGTGGGAATGTGGGTGGGGTTGGTTCTCCCTTTCAGTATCCAGTAATACCAGATTCTATCCACGGCCTCCTTGTTATTTACTATCCAAGCAGCAGAGTCATACATAGTATACGTCGCATTAATTTTATTCAAAACTTCCTGCCATGTTAGGGACCCTGTTTTCCAGTGCTTAGCTATACACATTCTTGTGACCGTGCATAGAATCTTTATAAATGTATTGATCGGTTTGTTGAGGTTAGGGATACGAGTGTTCAGAAGTGCCTGTGTCTGTGTGAGATGTATCCTTTCGTCTAGTGTGTTGCTTATTAGAAGGGAAAGTTTGTCCCAAATCTGCTTGACTTTGTCACATTCCCACCAGAGGTGCGAATAAGTTCCAATGATGTTACATCCTCTATAGCACATTCTATTCCCTGTGGGGGACATGTGAGCTGTTTGCACCGGGGTTAGATACCATCGTAAGGCTGTCTTAAGGGCATTTTCCCTAAGGTCCGCATTCAAGAGTCCTTTGTCTACCTCATTGAAGATATCAACCCACTCCTGTGCGTCCCTTTCAACTCCCAAGTCTGTCTCCCACTTGGGCCACTTGAGTATTAATTGAGTTTTCACCTGTGTCTGGGATGCTTGTATGGCGGAGTATAGTTTCAAAATAGTGTGTTTGGTTCGGTGTGGGGCTTTGCATATGATCTCTAGAATTGTGGTGGTATGGGTGGTTGCAGTTTTTTGGAAACCCCTAAGGGTCGACATTAACTGAAGGTATAGAAACCAATTTAGTTTTATGGGTGTAATTTTGTCCTGGATCTGAGTGAATGTTAGGGGTGTATTATTGCAGATTAGATCAGCTACCCTGTAGAGTCCTTTATTGTGCCATTTATCTATTGATGAGCGATATTCTTGGGGTAATATGTATCTAATTGGTCTATTTCTGGAGTGAATTAGTCAGAGGTTGGTCAGTTTGGCTACTTTGTTCCAAGATACTAGGGTGGATTCTAACGTAGGGGGTCTAAGTTTCTGTGAGATGGTTGTGTTAGTTTCCTCCCCCCCAGAGGATGTCTGCTGGATGATTCCAGCCTCCCATTTCCGCTTCAAGAGTCGGCCAAATGGTGTCTATGTTGGGATTGTCTAACATTGCTGTTTGAGCCAGTCTCGCTGCTTTATAATAGTCAATAAGATTGGGGATTCCTCCTCCCCCAAGTGTTCTGTGTTTCGTCAAGCAGGTGGCCGGAATCCTAGGAGATTTTTTCCTTCTAATAAATCTAATTAGGTCTGATTGTACCTGAGCTAGTTCTGGGGTTGGAATTTTGATTGGGAGTGTTCTGAAGAAATAGAGTATGCGTGGTAAGATATTCATCTTAACCACAGCCTGTCTGCCATACCAAGAAAAGGAATGTTGTGACCATTTTAGGAGAACTTGACGAATCTCCTTGAACATCGGTATATAGTTAAATTTGTATAATTGGTTAAAATGGGTTGTTAGGTTTATGCCTAAATATTTGATAGTATGAGTAGCCCATTTCATGGTGAAATTTAGGTCAATCAATTTCCGCGTGTGGGGCGGTAATATTATAGGGAGGGCCTCACATTTTATAGTTTATTTTGTATCCCGAGATATATGAGAATTTATCTAAAAGTTGGTATATGTTAGGGAGTGAAATCAGGGGTTTGGTGACTGTCAAAAGGATGTCGTCCGCGAACAACGTCAATTTATATTCAGTCGATCGAAGTTTAATTCCTGAAATATTTGGAGAGCTTCTAATCTGCGCTGCCAGGGGTTCTATGCATAGGGCGAACAGGAGGGGTGACAGAGGGCAACCTTGTCTCGTCCCATTTAGTATAGGGAAGATTTTGGACTTATAACCAGTTGCAACTACCTGTGCTGATGGATTCGAGTATATCATTTCTATCGCTGTTACAAAAGGGCCACTAAAACCCATAGTGCGCAACACCTGTAGGAGATACCTACAGTCTATTCTATCAAACGCCTTCTCCGCATCCAATGATAGGAGCAGAGAAGGCGTTTTGGTCTCGTATAAATAGTCTATTATTCTTCTGATATTGTCTGGGGCTTCTCTATCTTTTGTAAATCCGACTTGGTCCGGATGAATCAGCTGGGGCAGTATTGTTTTAAGGCGGTTGGCGAGGATTTTAGTAAAAATCTTGAGGTCCTGATTAATAAGCTAGATGGGGCGGTAATTTGAGCAATATTTTGGATTTTTACCTGGCTTGAGGATTACCACTATTTTGGCCATTAAGAGTTCAGAAGGGATTGGGCGACCCTCTAAGATGTGGTTGCATATTTTAGTTAGCTGAGGAATTAGCATGGGTTTGAATATTTTATAATATTCCCCTGAGAATCCGTCAGGGCCAGGGGCCTTACCTTTTTTAAGATCTTTGATTGCTAGTGATACCTCTTGTGGAGTAACCTGGGAATTCAGAAGCTTTCTGCTCTCCTCTAATACAGTATTTAGTTTAACTTCTGTGAGAAAATCACTAGTGGTCAATTCTACTTGTGGCGTATGAGATACCTTTTTACCGTCATATAATTTTCCGTAAAATTCTGCAAAGGTGTCAACAATTTCTTGAGGATGGGTTACCTGATCGCCTTGTGAATTAATTATGCTTGGAATGGCCGAGGTCTTACATCTTTCCCGAATTTTATGGGCTAAAAATTTATCAGGTTTATTGGCAAACACATAATATTGTGTCTTCAATTTTAATATTGCCCTAGCAGCCACAGTGTGTAGAATGCTATTTAAATTATCCCTTTTCTTAGAGAGTTCTTTGTAGCTAGCTGTGCTTTGGGTAAGTTTGTGTTGCATTTCAAGCGCTTTAATTTCATTCTGAAGTTGAGAAATCAAAGTGTTTTTGAGGTGTATTGACCGGGATTTAGTCTGGATTAGGAGTCCTCTGATGTATGCTTTGTGCGCTGCCCAGACGTTTAAAGGGTTATCTGTGGTGTTGGTATTAGTCTTCCAAAAGTCAGTAAGTAGGTCACCTGTCCTATCTAGGGTGTGTTTGTTTCTAAATAATGTCGGGTCAAAAGTCCATGTTCTAGATCTCTTAGGATCATGAACCCCCTTGAGAGAGATTGAGATTAAGGAATGGTCTGACCATGTACAGGAGTGGATTTCTGATGACAAGATTAATGGAAGCAAAATTTGGCTAACTAGTATGTAGTCTATTCTCGTATAAGACTTGTGCGCTGCTGAATAAAATGTAGTGTCACTGGTTTCTCCATATAAAAATTTCCAGGTGTCTGTGAGGGTATGTGGCAAAAGTGTGTCTCGTATAGATTTGACCATCATATTGTGACGGGTCTGTTTATTGGTCAGTCTTAACTTCGGGGTAGAGGCTATGGATTGTAGATTAATATTAAAATCCCCAGGTAGTATTATTCTGTGCTGCGACCAGTTTGTTAATACATGCAAGATCTGTTTAAAGAACTTGTGCTGGTTGTCATTTGGGGCGTAAATATTGCAGAAAATTATATCGGATTCATCTAGCTGCCCCTTTACAATCAGGTATCTACCCTCTGGGTCAGCTAGGGTGTGTTCATGTGTGAAATTCAGTGAAGTATGAATGAGAATGGATACTCCCCTTTTCTTTGTGTCTATTGTTGCGTGGTAATGCTGTGGGAATGTCCTGGACCAGTATTTAGGAATGTTCGTGTGTGTTAAGTGAGTTTCTTGTAGAAAGAGCCCATTGGCATGTAATCTCATGTAATGCGACATAGCCACCCTAGGTTTGACGTCTGAATTTAACCCTCTCACGTTGTGAGATATTAAATGTATCCTAGGCATCAGATATATCTATATTTAGCTGTGCTGTAGTTCTTGGAATACGACAACTTAATTGCTCTATATGGTGAGTTGTGGCATCACTACATTCCCACCCCATACTCAATATCATATCTTCCCACCTCCAATGTGACTCAAGACTATGATGCATCTCTAACTGAAGAAAAAAAAAACAATTGAAAAAAAGAACAAACAACAATGCATACAAGGATAAAACAATACATTAACTATATCTCTCTGGAAAAGAGAGAGACAAAATCTCATGTAAAATATTCTGATAGGAGCGAAATCTAATATTGTAGATAGATTTTGTAAACAGTAGAACTAACAATAAACAGGTGTAAACAGTGAAAAACAGTAATTTCCAAATGTTAGTGAACACAGTCTATACGTTACCCATTCCTGTTTGTTCGCGCAATGGAACTTGGGGTAAAAGGTTTCAAGTTAGGTTTATAGGACTAGTGCATGTGCTAGTCGCTAGAGAGTCCTCTGAAAGTCCCTAAGCATAAATCATTTATTTTTCAGTTTTCTTTTGTTGACAGGCTGCCATTGAGGTTGTTGCCTATCTCTCTGAGGGAGTTCAAGACCTTTGTGCTGTTTAACAGGGGCGTCCTTCGGGGCAGATGGCGGGTCTAGTCCCAGTAACTTGCATACGTCGGGAATTTCTTCCTCCTCTTTTAGGCTGAATGTTTTACCGTCTCTCATGATGTGTAGCGTGAAGGGGAAGCCCCAGCAGTATGGGATCTGTTGTTTTCTTAGTAAGGCTGTAAAATGCCGTAGCTGTGCTCTTCTCTGTAGAGTTTTAAGGCTCAAGTCCTGGTAGAATTGGACAACTGTCCCTTGAAATTTAAAGGTTGGATTCCATCTAGATGCAGATAGAATCTTTTCCTTCTCTTGAAAGGCCAGCAGCTTCACTATGACATCCCTCGGTGGGGCGTCATCTTTAGGCCTTGTCCTTAGAGCTCTGTGGGCCCTTTCGATACTATATACCAGTTCATCTTTGTCCCCAGTAATGGCTCTGAACAATTGTTGCAGGTAATCTTGGAGATCTTTAATCAGTACTGACTCTGGTATGCCTTTCATTCTTATATTATTTCGTCTGCCTCTATTTTCGAGGTCTTCAATCTTGTCCTGGAGTTCTATAATAGATTGTTGTTGGGAGTTGATAACTTCAGAAATTGAAGTAAGATCTTCTGAGACAGCGTCTCTGTGTTCCTCTAATATTTCAATCCTGCTTCCCAGGTCAGCTATATCAGACTTTATGTCAGTGAGGCTTTCAGTGACTGCTGTGTGCATAGAATCCATCTTCACCCATAGACGTTTCGAAGTTTGTTGATATATCTTGCTTTGATACTAGTAAGCGTAGGTCTGCTCTTGTTACCGGTGTGTGGTCATTTTCAGTATTTACAACAAACTGGAAACTCTGTGACTGGGTGTCACAGATAACCTATAGGAGGCGCTTACTATGCAAGTGGTATGGGTGGTCCTAGTGTTAAAATCATATATAAATTGTTAAAATCATATATAAACTAGGTTGGAAAATTAATATGATATGTAGATCAGACAATAAAAATAAAAATACAAATGTATATATGTAAAAATACACACGTTATACTGGAAGAAGTCCAATAAATGGTGCAAATAAAAAGTCCCAAATAAAGTCCGTCTGAACAAGGGAAAAATGAAGAAGGCAGCTCTCAGTCTTCACTTCACAAGTGATGTAATTTTCTTATATGGACAACTGTAAAAAACAGAAACAAAGGCGCCACATGTGTAGATCAATGGATACCAAGATGTAAATCTGGACAAGACACAGGATACTCACAAACGTGAAGGCACTCTCTTGTGCCTGTTAGAGGCAGGCTGGTATTCTAAACAGCAAACCAGCTGGCTGTGTAAACGAATCCCCGTCGTGATGTCCTGGAAAGATGGATGTCCTGCAAGGCAGTCCTTGCCTGGATAGTGTCCTAGAGGTTGGAACAGGGAGAAAGGCTAGACAGCCTCTGGGTTACTTAGAAGAGATTGATGCACACACCAGACTTAGTGAATCATAAAACTAGCATTTATTATACAAAATAAAATAGCCAGTAATGTAGCACATTACAGCTGGTGTGTTAAAATCAAATCTCTTATGGTATATAGAGAAATAAAGCGACGTGTTTCTCGGGAGTGACCCCGTTTCCTCAGGCTTGTATGCTCTATCTATGTCTTAATCACCCTTAAATAGGCCTAAGTAACCACATGTTCACAATAAACACTCCCCTTCCTTCCTTTAATTAAACCAATCAGAACCTTCCTTTCCCCCCACTCCCACTTGTTGCAGTGATTAGTAATTATTTGCTAGATAAATTTCTCATTAACAATATACTGTTTATTCCCTCTTATTCTTGTTATATATACACAGGTGATCGTGAGATTTATTAACAAACTTGTTTTTGCGATCGTGTAGAAAGTTACAACCGGGATTATATAAACAGATGATGTGATGTATGTCTGACCCACCAATGATAACGAAGAACTATGGGGCTTGTCTTAAAATCTGAATCCGATTGGTGGGAGTCTATTTAATCATAAACTACATTTCCCATGATTCCTTTAAACTCATTTTGTGTGATCATATAGAGAGTTACAACCGGGATTATATAAAACCACCATTTAATCATAAACTACATTTCCCATGTTTCCTGTGAACTCATTTTGTGTGATCTTATAGAGAGTTGCAACCGGAATTATATAAACAAATCATGTGATGTATGTCTAAACCACCAATAGTAATGAAGAACTATGGGGCTTGTCTAAAAGTCTGAATCCGGTTGGTTGGAGTCTATTTGTTGATGAACAACATTTCCCATGATTCCTGTGAATTCCTTTTGTGGGTGTGAACCGCACCGGTTTTGTATCCACCGCCATCAGCATCACAGATAGTGATTTTCATTGCTCAATACAGGTACACACCCATAAATCTGATAGGTTGGTATGGCGTAAACAAACTAACGTCAAGTTAACCAACCCTGTTCAATATACGATCCATGGTGGACTCTATATTAAGCCCAAATAAGTTTAAATGTCCAATGACTATGGCTATATACGTGATAACGAATATGTATATAAAAAAGATGTGCAATAAAAATAATGTGTACGGAACACCAGTGTAATTAAACTATATTTAAGATACTAGAAACCAGGGACTCATTCCTAAATGTCCCTCTTCGCTTGTGTGGTGAAGTGACAATATCTCTATGTTAGGTAATATGCGCTGGTGTGCCAAGCATATTGCATATATTAAAGTGACTAGATCTATGTGTATTTTTAAATACCCTATAAATAACCGAGGTGGTGATCTCTGGACGTGAAGGCAATATTTTAATAAAATGAGTTAAATATAATATATGTGAGTGCATATCGTTATAACGATATTTATGGTGAAAGTCAGCGAGATTCATTTATTAGACATATTGTGTGATTGTTTTGTGCTGCTAGTGGATATATATAAAACTAAGTGCATGCGTGTTAGTGGATGTCTATAAAGCTATATGCTAATGGATGTCTATAAAGCTAGGTGCATGCGTGTTAAAAATAAAAATAATAATGTATATGGTAAACACTAAGATCAGTTAACGGTGTTGATGTTAGTTAGAAGTGGCATAAAATGTAGTAATGATTGGTGACTCCATGAAGATGGAGCTAATGGCGTACCATGAATACAAAGGGATTGTATATGATGCCTCATAATCTTGCTGCTTATAATCACTAAGTGTCATATGGTTACAATGATCGTTCTAATATATGTTATTGGTACTGATATATATGCGCATTTGAGGTACTCACTATCATAAGCAACAAGTGGGGGGTGAAAGTCCAGTTTACAAAATCACTAAAACCACATATATATATATATATATATATATATATATATATATATATATATATATATATATATATATATATATATTATTCTGTATGTTGCTCTTCAACCGCATAAAAATACTGTAAATAGTATACCCTAAGCAGATGATATCTATAATATTGGTATTCATATTGTAATTTATCTCCAGAATTACCAAACGATGATATTGACCTATGCTATGTGAGTACATCTAAATCTATAGCCTCATTTGTACCTATATTGTTGATATTCATATTGTAATTCATCTCAAGATCTATAAAACAGTGACTTATGTTATGTAAATACAGCTGAATCTATAACCTCGTTAAGGCCTGTGGGAAACAAGCTATTGAATTTAAAAATCCAATAGGTTTCCCTCTGTCTGAGTTTGGTGAACCTATTATATGTATTGCTTTTCGGAATATTTTCTAAGGGGGTTATTATAAATGGACATTTTCCAGATAAATAATGTTGACAGGTGTGTCTAGATACACTATGTTTTGGTGATTTTGCTTTTATGTTTCTCAGATGTTCACTCCATCTGATGCGAACCTTCCTACAGGTCCTACCTATGTATTGTATGCCACACTTGCAGGATAGCGCATATATGACGTAGCTGGAGTCACAGGTCATTTTGCTTTTGATGTTAAATTTTTTCTTATTGCTGTGTGACTCTATACTGGTTGTTCCATGGGAAATATATTTACACATGTGGCACAGTCTCTTTCCACATTTATATGTTCCCTTTTTACTAAAAATATGGTTTCCTGTCTTCTCTCCAAATTTTGATGTATTCGTTACCTTTCTTTTTGTCATCACCACCTTGCTCGGGGCTAGTTTTTGTTTGTAGGAGGGTGCTCTTCTAAAAACTACTTTGGGTTGTAACGGAAGTGTTTTGTTCAAAATCGGATCTTTTAATAAAATCGGCCAATGTTTTTTTAAAACTTTGTTAATGTTTTTGTGGTTGGAATTATATTGTGTAATAAATAATGGTTGTTTATTAACATTACACTTTTCTTGATTGTCATGTTGCTCTGTGGGAATTGAAGTTAATAGATGTTCTCTATTTAGATCCCTGGCTCTCTGGGAACCCTTGTTAATAAGTTCAATAGGATATCCTTTCTCTATGAATCTTGATGTTAAAATGGGCGCTTGTAGGTCATACTGTTCTACCGTGCTACAATTCCTACGTAAACGACAGAACTGACTGTATGGAATATTAGTCTTCCATTTTGTTAAATGGTTGCTTGAAAAGTGTAAGAAATTGTTGCAGTCTACCTTTTTAAAGTAGGTAGAGGTGGATATATTGCCCCAAGGGTCCCAGGCAAGTATAATGTCTAAAAATTCTATTTGATCCTTTTGTAAATTGTGAGTAAAATTTATACCCATATTATTGTGATTCAGATATGACACAAATTCTAATGCTTCTGTTTCTGAACCATCAAAAATAAAAATCAAATCATCTATGTAACGGCCATAGAACACCAGACTGCCCCTCCATTGTGAGTTGTAAATGTATAGGTCTTCAAATTGACCCATAAAAAGATTTGCAAAACTTGGGGCAAATCTGGTGCCCATGGCCGTTCCCTTAATCTGTAAATAAAAAGTGTCTAAAAACTGAAAATAATTGTGTTTCAAAATAAAATTTATGAGAGAAATCAAATATTCTTTTTGTATCCCAGGCATGTAGGGGTCTCTATTCAAATATAACTGTGTTGCTCGTATCCCTAAATCATGGGATATATTTGAATATAGAGATCCAACATCACATGAAAGCCAAAAATAATTACCACTATTAACTTTGATACTGGATAATTTATTGAGTAAGTCCCTGGTATCTTTGATGTAAGATGGTAGCTTGATTACATGCTTTTGAAGATAGATGTCTATATACTCGGACAGTTTGTCAGTAATACTATTGATGCCCGCTATTATGGGCCTACCAGGGGGGACCTTATCATCTTTGTGCAGTTTGGGGAGGTGATAATAATATGGGGTACTGGGGTGGTCGGGTGTGAGGTATCTCTTTTCTTTTTTTGTAAGAATGTCATCTCTGAGCCCTTGCTCTAATAGAAGATTAAGTTTCCTAGTGAAATCGATGGTGGGATCGTAAGATAGCTTAATGTAGTACTCTCTATTATCCAAGATACGATGTGCTTCTTTGGTATAGTCTATATAGTTTTGTAGGACTATGCCCCCGCCTTTATCCGCCTGACGGATGACCAAATTCTTGTCACCCGTCAGGCTTTTGAGGGCTCTTGCTTCATTGGGCCAGGTTTGTTTTTTCCCCATAATTCTTTTGGGCATAGATTCCAAGTCTTCTAAAACTAATTCCTGATATAGGTCGATGTAAGATACCTCTTCTTTCGGTGGATGGAAAGTGGATGGGGGTGCTAATGATGTATGGATTATTCCCTCAAACAATTCTTCTGTTAATTGGCTGGGGTCATACATTATTACCGATGGGGGGTTTCTAGTTTGTTGGGAATTTAACAAAACCGGGGCCCCTTCAATGTTTTGTTTTCTTAGGGTCTTAATTGCAAAATATCTCTGTAATGACAACTTGCGGGTATATTTGTTAAGATCTACAAACAGTTCAAATATATTATGGGGATTGGGGGGACAATACGATAATCCTCTTCCCAACACCCTCACTTCATCATCGGTAAGATGGTGGGAAGATAGATTAAAGATACCTTTTTTCAATTTTTGAAGTTTGTTTTTTTGTTTGGTTTTCCCTCTCCCTCTCCTTCCCCGTTTGGGTAGGGCCTTTTCTTTTGGTTTGTCCCGGGATTGGGTCTCCTCCATAGAGGTGCCAGATTGGGGGTTCCTAAAAAAACCTCAGCTTGAGGGGTTGGAATGTTGTCCATTCTAGATGGCCCTGGCCTTTCATCTCTGGGATGTTCAAAGCCATTATCTTGAATTGAGTTCAGAGCTTGGAATCTGTTGGATATGGGAATATAATTGGGATTGTTGTGTTCCTGATAATCTGACATTCTTCTATAGTCTCTATCTGTGTATGAGGATTTGTGTGAATTCCCATTATTGTTCTGATAATGGTTTCTATGGGGATAAGTTACATTCTGTTGTTGGTGGTTGTTAGTATGGTTAGTATTTTGTATTGTGTTCCTATCTATATCAACCGGGTGGTTATGGTGATAGTTGTTTCTATTCATATTTCTATTTTGTCGTTTGTGGTTCTGGACTACCGTCCATTCACCCTTCTGAGTATTTTTAGTTCTGTTGTAGGTATATACCTCCCCTTTACTATAGTCATCCTCATCTCTTTTGAGTTTCAGATTTTTATTAGTTATAATTTCTTTCTGATACTCGTCAATTGATTTAATAGTCTGGTTATTTAATTTCTGATACTCTACATGTTCTTTATGAACCTCCAATTCTTTTTGTACAGAATCTATCTCCAATCCCACCTCATCTACTAGCTGTTGCCTGTGAGAGATGAGTAAGTCTATGAGATTGAAAGAGCATTCATCTAATATGCTATACCATTTGGTCAACAATTCTGTGTTATTTTTAAAAGAACAATTTTTAAAAATACGTAGACCCCTAGGGATCTGTTTCTTTTCTTTATATTTTTTTAAAACATCTAAGTCCCACCAATGTCTGTTTTCAATTTTTAACAGATCCTCCAATTTGGAGAATAGACTTTCTACACTGGCATTAGTGGTGGGATCTGTAATAGATTGTATACTCCCATCATTGCTAGTGGAATTTTGTCTCCTCAATGCTCTTTCAGAGGAGGATAGCATGATGGTCT
The DNA here is from genome assembly GCF_027579735.1 of Bombina bombina. Taxonomy (NCBI): domain Eukaryota; kingdom Metazoa; phylum Chordata; class Amphibia; order Anura; family Bombinatoridae; genus Bombina; species Bombina bombina. Next base: position 1,057,443,018 of record NC_069502.1, on the reverse strand, counting down.
AGCAGCACTCCTATCAAACCAACAAATGGATGAATAATAAGTACTACAAACTGGAAACTCTGTGACTGGGTGTCACAGATAACCTATAGGAGGCGCTTACTATGCAAGTGGTATGGGTGGTCCTAGTGTTAAAATCATATATAAATTGTTAAAATCATATATAAACTAGGTTGGAAAATTAATATGATATGTAGATCAGACAATAAAAATAAAAATACAAATGTATATATGTAAAAATACACACGTTATACTGGAAGAAGTCCAATAAATGGTGCAAATAAAAAGTCCCAAATAAAGTCCGTCTGAACAAGGGAAAAATGAAGAAGGCAGCTCTCAGTCTTCACTTCACAAGTGATGTAATTTTCTTATATGGACAACTGTAAAAAACAGAAACAAAGGCGCCACATGTGTAGATCAATGGATACCAAGATGTAAATCTGGACAAGACACAGGATACTCACATCTGTTTCTTGCTCAGAGTCCCCTTCTTCTTCTCTAACAGTGTCATTGGTGGGTTTATTAATCTTGGTAGATTTAAAGTATGGGTTTATGCTTTGTGATTTAGAGTTTTTTTCTGCCTTGGTTAGCTTTTTAGACGCCATCTTGAGTGGTGAGAGGTTGCAAGCATATATTAAATTACACTTCTCTGGTTACTACCACTATGTGAGTACGTTTTGGGAGCTGTTCAGTAATATGCTAAATAAGTAAGATACCATGCACTTTGATTCTCAAGTTGCTAGTGAAAAGCAAATAGACCGTCTTCCTTTGATTTCTTGTTTAAGAATTATGCTTATGGGCCGCTTTTTTAGTGATATATCTTATTGTATCATAACAAAGTTTTATATGGCCTTTCTCAGCAATAGTATCTTATCTCTTCTAACCCCTTATTGTGACTGCTCAGTTATTATATAAAGCCATCCATCTGTGTCCCGCTATGTCTTAGGACTCACCGCATCATTGCTGCAGAGTGGGTGTTCGTGGAAAAGGAGCTGCGTCATGCCGCCATTTTCCGTTATTTACTATGGGCCCCGTTTTCTACTTCTTGGTCCCCAAGCATACCGGAACATATCTGTTCTCCTACCGGCTTGCTCACCTTATGTCCCTTTGTTTGGTTGCCTGGGTCCTATGCTTTTGACCCCTAAAAGGTCTGCATGCATCTCCGCTGCTATGGCTGGGTATTAGCACAATGCGAGAGCCGTCACATAGGCCTCACCTCTCCGTCTCTGTGACTGTATGCGGCAAACAATCTCTGCAGAGTATCATTACACAGGCATCCAGAGCTGCACTTCTGCTTGCTGTGGTGCTTTAAGTGACTAAAGTTCACTGTTTTAGTGATGTATAGTCTCTGTTTTGTAGCTTTGGCTCCCAGAGCTGAAGGATTACACGACCATCCTTGAGCTCAGTCAGGCTCCGCCCCCCACTTTTTTATTTTATTAGGGGGATTAGATTAGGTGTAATTAGTTTAAAAAACTTGTAATTATTTTATTATTTTCTGTAATTTAGTTGTTTTTTTCGTAGATAATTTTATTTAATTGTATTTAGTTTAGGTAATTTATTTAATTGTAGAGTAGTGTTAATTGTAACTTAGGTTAGGTTTTATTTTACAGGTAAATTTGTCTTTATTTTAGCTAGGTAGTTATTAAATAGTTAATAACTATTTAATAACTATTGTACCTAGTTAAAATAAATACATGTTGCCTGTAAAATACAAATAAATCCTAAGCTAGCTACAATGTAATTATTAGTTATATTGTAGCTATCTTAGGGTTTATTTATAGGTAAGTATTTAGTTTTAAATAGGAATAATTTGTTTAATGATAGTAATATTTATTTAGATTTATTTAAATTATATTTAAGTTGGGGGGTTAGGGTTAGACTTAGGTTTATGGGTTAATAAATTTAATATAGTGGCGACGGCGTGGGGGGGTTAATTAGGGGTTAATAAATATAATGTAGGTGGCGGCGGTGTAAGGGGCGGAAGATTAGGGGTTAATAAATATAATGTAGGTGGCGGTGGGCTCCGGGAGCAGCGGTTTAGGGGTTAATATGTTTAGTTGCGGCGGGGTCCGGGAGCAGCGGGATAGGGGTTAATAACTTTTATTTAGGTGTCAGCGGTGTCGGGCGGCAGATTAGGGGTTAATAAGTATAATGTAGGTGGCAGCGGGGTCCGGGAGCGGCGGTTTAGGGGTTAAACACTTTAGTTAGTGTGGGTGTTTAGTGCCAGGGTACCAAGAAAGCTGTAAAAAAGCCGAAGAGCAGCAAGATCGATGACTGTTAGTTAACAACAGTCCGCTGCTCATCGCACCATACTTGGTGTGCGGCTTTTTGACAGCTTTTTTGGTAACTTTGGAGAGCGTATTCAGGTCCACAGCAGCAATGTTAGGCGATCTTAGGCGAGCATATTGGTGCCGTTGAATGCAAAAAAGTCAACGCTTTGATAAGTAGATGCCAGTGAATCATCTGTACATGGAAGCTGGCAAATTAACCACATGGTGTCACTGTTGCATTTTAAGAAGTGATATTCAGCTTAAATGTATAATCTTAGCATTCTAACGGCTAGATTTAGAGTTTTGTCGGTAACGACCCGCGTAGCTAACGCATGTTTTTTTTTCCCCGCACCTTTTAAATACCGCTGGTATTTAGAGTTCACAGAATGGCTGCGTTAGGCCCCAAAAAAGGAGCGTAGAGCATAATTTACCGCCACTGCAACTCTCAATACCAGTGGTGCTTACGGACGCGGCCAGCTTCAAAAACGTGCTCGTGCACGATTCCCCCATAGGAAACAATGGGGCTGTTTGAGCTGAAAAAAAACCTAACACCTGCAAAAAAGCAGCGTTAAGCTCCTAACGCAGCCCCATTGTTTCCTATGGGAAAACACTTCCTATGTCTGCACCTAACACCCTAACATGTACCCCGAGTCTAAACACCCCTAAGCTTATACTTATTAACTCCTAATCTGCCGCCCCCGCTATCGCTGACCCCTGCATATTATTATTAACCCCTAATCTGCCGCTCCGTACACCGCCGCAACCTACGTTATCCCTATGTACCCCTAATCTGCTGCCCCTAACACCGCCAACCCCTATATTATATTTATTAACCCCTAATCTGCCGCCCCCAACGTCGCCTCAACTTACCTACAATAATTAACCCCTATTCTGCCGACCGGACCTCACTGCTACTCTAATAAATGTATTAACCCCTAAAGCTAAGTCTAACCCTAACCCTAACACCCCCCTAAGTCAAATATAATTTAAATCTAACGAAATAAATTAACTCTTATTAAATAAATTATTCCTATTTAAAGCTAAATACTTACCTGTAAAATAAACCCTAATATAGCTACAATATAAATTATAATTATATTGTAGCTATTTTAGGATTAATATTTATTTTACAGGCAACTTTGTAATTATTTTAACCAGGTACAATAGCTATTAAATAGTTAATAACTATTTAATAGTTACCTAGTTAAAATAATTACAAAATTACCTGTAAAATAAATCCTAACCTAAGTTACAATTAAACCTAACACTACACTATCAATAAATAAATTAAATAAACTACCTACAATTATCTACAATTAAAGCTAACACTACACTATCAATAAATTAATTAAATACAATACCTACAAATAAATACAATTAAATAAACTAACTAAAGTACAAAAAATAAAAAAGAACTAAGTTACAAAAAATAAAAAAATATTTACAAACATTAGAAAAATATTACAACAAATTTAATTACACCTACTCTAAGCCCCCTAATAAAATAACAAAGACCCCCAAAATAAAAAAATGTCATACCCTATTCTAAAATTAAAATAGAAAAGCTATTTTACCTTACCAGCCCTGAAAAGGGCCCTTTGCGGGGCATGCCCCAAAGAATTCAGCTCTTTTGCCTGTAAAAACAACCCATACAATACCCCCCCCCAACATTACAACCCACCACCCACATACCCCTAATCGAACCCAAACCCCCCTTAAATAAACCTAACACTAAGCCCCTGAAGATCTCCCTACCTTGTCTTCACCACGCCGTGTTCACCGATCGATCCAGAAGACCCTCCGATGTCTTGATTATTTTACAGGTTATTAACTATTTAATAGCTATTGTACCTGGTTAAAATAAATACAAAGTTGCCTGTAAAATAAATATTAATCCTAAAATAGCTACAATATAATTATAATTTATATTGTAGCTATATTAGGGTTTATTTTACAGGTAAGTATTTAGCTTTAAATAGGAATAATTTATTTAATAAGAGTTAATTTATTTCGTTAGATTTAAATTATATTTAACTTAGGGGGGTGTTAGGGTTAGGGTTAGAATTAGGGTTAGGGTTAGAGCCCAATTGTGCTTTTCACAAAGGAAAACTTTCCTGATGTTTATCAGTCTGATCCTGACTAACAAGGTTAGTCCACCCTAAAATACCAGGCAATTCTCCTGTGAACAATGGAAACGGCAGCCCAAGACGATAATTCCTACCTCCTTTGGGTCTCGTCAGTGTGGTTCAGCCTCATCTCTCTAAGCACATTGGGCAAGAAGTCCATGTCTAGTTTGACCCATCACCATTACGGAGACTTTCCCCAGGGTCATAATACAAATACATAAAGAAAGAGAAGCAGTCTGCCAGGAATAAACAATAGCTTAGTGACTTGTTCTGTGGCCCGGTTACCACCTGGGAGTAGCTTCTTTTAATAATACAAAACAAATACACACATAAATACATACAAAAAGAGAAGCAAGTGCTTATATATATATATATATATATATATATATATCCTAACAGGCACACACTCTCTGAATTTCTTAAAGTGCTATTTAATTTTCAAAGAGGCATGTCTCTTTGAAAATTAAATAGCACTTTAAAAAATCCAGAGAGTGCGTGCCTGTTTGGATATTAATACTACTTTGCTTGCACCCTGGCCGATGCTGTAGGAGGTGAAAGTGCGCTTCTACTAAGATATTTTTATATATATATATATATATATATATATATATATATGTTATTGGGTAATCCTAGGATTACCCGGGTAATCCTGACATTACCCAGTGGCTGTGGGTAAAGCTCAATGTAAGCATGTTTTGTTTCACCAACAGCCGATGCACTGCAATTCCCCCACCTTCACTATCGGAGACACAGAGGAAAGGGAGAGAGAGAGACACACTACCTTGTAAACCTCATTCTCCAAGGTTCACTTGGGGTGGATGCCAGAGGATCAGCGGGTCACCTTCCTTGATACCCCTAGGTGGAGGCAAAAAAAAATGTGTAGATGTGGGAATTACAGTACATTGGGCTTTACCCAGAGCAGCGTGGTTAGTAATTATTAATCAAACCCCTTCTTTAGTGAATAATGCCCTATCAACATTTAGTGAATAATTCCCTATCAACATTTAGTGAATAATTCCCTATCAACATTTAGTGATTAAACCCCTTTAAAACTCAACATTAACAGGTCCATTCACTAAAGGGTAGAATTTTAAAATAATTTTTATTGCTATATGGAGCCTAATTTACTCTCAGTGGCAATACACACTGCATACACACAGGGGAATTAATGCATTCTATACACCATTATTAAGTACATCACAATTTAGTGGGTAATCCCCTTTCAGGGGCGCGATTTGATATACGGCGTAGTTTTTGGCGCAATCGAGGGAACCCGCGCCGGCCGTAATTTCACCTCGCACATCGGGCTATCCAATATACAGCGCCGTCAGATACAAAAGTAGCGTAAGTAGGACAAACTGGCGATGTTCAGAAAAGTGCACAAATACCAATTTTAGTTGTCGCAAGTACTTACGCCAGTCTTTTTTTCACGTAAAGTCTCAATAAAGTGTAGTTTTATGCAAATTTGGCAAAGACTCGTAAAAATTACCCGATACTCCATCTAAAACTGCGCAACGTAATTACGCTATTCAAAAGTCATATATAAACCCATGCGCAGCCGCCATTTTCTTTAGTGTGTTTGGATGGTTCATTGAGCTACAGCACACTACAGTGAGTTGAGGATTAGTAAGAGTAGTGAGAGAGGCGCAGCATAATAGTCGGATTGTTGTTTGGGTAAGCTTGTACATTTACTTACACTTATTTTCACATATTGCACACATATTGCATACATACATATACAAAATACACAACACTTTTTTTTCTAACACCTCACACATTTTATTTCAATTTTACAGTGTGATAGGCTGAGTGTTTGGTTGTGATTGTGTGTGATTGAACTGGGAGTGAGTGTGAGTGTGTGAGTGTGTGTAGTCTAAGGATGGCAGTGAGATGTAGGGCAGAGGGGAGGAGGGGAGCGGAGTTGCAGGGAGAGGAGTATTCTAGCGGACAGGAGGAGCAGCGAGGTCCCCTTCAGGGAGCTAGTGGAGTGGGGAGAGGGAGAGTTAGAAGGGATGATGGGAGGGGAGATGCCCAGAGACCAGGCACACTTAGAAGAGGGTCAGAGGGTGCACATGGGGACAGAAGGGGGAGGAGGGAGAGGATAGGGAGGAACCCACACCAGGGACATCCCAGGGAGGAAGCCAGGTGGCCACAGAGGAGGAGCATTTGATGAGAATGTTGCGCTAGTCCAGGCCATCATGGACAACCACACTGCCCTCTTTGGCCAGGAGAAGGGCAGAGGCGTTGCCCGAAGGCGTAACGAAGCATGGTCAGCGGTAGAGAAGGCTGTAAACAGTGTGGCCCCGCAGAGGAGGACTGTCGAGGGACTGAAAAAAAGATGGAATGATTGCAAGAGGCGGGTGAAGATGGGCCAGGAAGCACCAGGGGGAAGCAGAATACAACATATGGCAGGAGATGATACGTAACTCTCTGAGTATCACAGCAGTCCGTGGACTTCCAGGGACTCGTGACTCAGGGGTTGCAACCACAGCACCTCATGATGGTGAGTAACATCCCACACACCAGTATGATATGTATTTAAGATATAACATCCTTTAATGTCACACATTCATGTACACAATGAGGAGCATGGTATTTGGCCTACTAACAAAAACATCTACAATTAGATTTGACATTAATGCTACTTAACACAATGCAATTCATGATATGAGGTGGAATAGTGCAATACTAACATGTCTCAGAGTAACACAGGCCACAAGCCAAATCTAGAGTTTTCAGTAAATGGACACTATAGCCATCACAATACTTTTAGCTCAGAAAGCAGGTTCTGTGCCTACATCAGGCTAAAGTAAATTGTGTGACCATAGTGTCACTTAAAGAACACATTTTCTCCATCACTGACATCACTGACATGTACACATAACTCTTGTATGAAACACATACCTGTATACTGTGCAGATTAAAATCCCTCATAGAGAGTTTGACATGAGAATGAGTATTGTCCCTAGCATGTATCAATGTATATTGTATGCCCACATGGACATATATATGATTGTACTAATCCCTATCATCATTTGAATCCTCCTCAGAACCTCCTGTCACCAGGCTGCAAACTGGCATGCCGCCACCTCCACCACCACCACCAGTCACAGCCATGCAGCCACCTCCACCACCGGTCTTCATGCAGCCACATGGACATTATGCTCCCAGGCATCAGCTGGGTTGGATTGCCTCCGTTGAGGACCCAGAAGTGATGCCACCACCATTGGCATACGAGCCATGGCAAGATACCTGGCCTGAGGAACATCCTTTTGGCTTTGAGGGGGAATGTTCAAAGAAATGAGAACAGCATCAGTCTGTGAGGAGGTGCACGTACCCAGGTCCTGCCAGCGACCTCAAATGACATCAAATCCACAGATAGAACAGCACCATCCAAAAGGTAAGATAAAAGTATTACTTTATTGGGACATCACCAAACACAGCACAGCAACACAACGTTTCGGTCAGGTGACCTTAATCATGTGATCACATGTTAATCTCATGATTAAGGTCACCTGACCGAAACGTCGTGTTGCTGTGCTGTGTTTGGTGATGTCCCAATAAAGTAATACTTTTATCTTACCTTTTGGATGGTGCTGTTCTATCTGTGGATTTGATGGCTTTGAGGGGGAGCCAAGTCAGCCACGAAGGGTTGATGTCTTTACCCCCCCAACACAATATCAGGCCAGTCATGGCTTTTCCACACAGGGGATGTCGCAAGGTATGCAAAGTGGATAGGCTGAGTGGTCACACACTAGTGGACAATGGGACTACCAATCGAGCATGAGAGCTCCACCATCCGCTTCCCTTGGAAGAGCTCTACCATCCGCTTCCCTTGGGAGAGCTCCACCATCCGCTTCCCTTGGGAGAGCTCCACCATCCGCTTCCCTTGGGAGAGCTCCACCATCCTCAGATGACCATATAGCTGAGGTTGTCCCTGAAGCACCAGCAGCTGAGGTTGTCCCTGAAGCACCTGCAGCTAAGTTGTCCCTGAATCACCTGCAGCTGAGGTTGTCCCTGAAGCACCTGCAGCTGAAGTTATCCATGAAGCAGATGCAGCTGAAGTTGTCCATTATGCACCAGCAGATAGAGCAGAATCTGCACCTAGAATCACTGCTGCTCAAGAGCCTGTAGATCCACTGTATTCTCCCCTGGGAGAGGAATACATTTCACTACAGAGGAGGCTGATAACAAGCTGCGAAAGCATTCAAAGAGGCCAACAGAGGTTTCATAGGAGCCAAGAGAGGCTACTCAAGCGTAGCATCGAGCTGCAGAGGGACATTGCAGCCTCATTAAATGGAATTGTCCAAAATCAGTCTCAAATGATGAGAATCCAGTCTGATATGCAGATACAGATGGACAACAGATGGCGGGAACAAAACCAACTGTTGGGTGTGTTGGTTGAGCACTTCACACACCAGCAGGACACTGCCTCCAGCCTTTCATCTGTGGCCAGCACTCCAGCAGAATCATCTGAAGCTTCCCAAACCATGAGAACCAGGAAATCCACTCCAGTCACCTCTGCCCCCTCATTCAAGAAGCCTAAAAAAAACCCCAAATATTCTTATAGTTCACCATAAATCTTGTCCTCTGTTTTTACCATATAATTGTCATCCACATCCATGTGAGGGGTGTTTTAGTACACTAATATTGTTAAAACATATAATAAGGCCTGTGTGGAAATGGCCCAAAAAAAGGTAATATTATCCTGTTTCTAACATATATTGTACTATAACTCCCATCCACAATAGTTGTTTCTGAAGGGTACATATAGTAATATTCACTTGTAAGATGTAAATCAATGTATCTCACATCCAATATAAATTGACCCATTGGTATATATACAGTAGTAGTGATGTTACTGATAGGGTGGGCATTATCAGGTGTTTTAAGTCTGCAGGTGAGAGGTTGTGGTGTGTGTGATTGGTTTAACACAATTGCAAAGAGGCAGCCTTCAAGAAGGTGTTAGAAATAATCATATGAGCCATCCTAGGTTTTGCTTTCAACTAAGAATACTAAGAATACCAAGAGAACAAAGCAGGTGTTCAAATTAAATCTGAAAGTAGTTAGAAATAACATGCCCTATTTAAAAGAAGAAGGTTTTCTTTGGAGTTGACTGTCCCTTTATATATTTTGGCAAGCTGTGTTAGCATTAGAATAAATTACACTCCAGTGGGTTCTAAAGAGATGAAGGTAATCCAATTTACAGTAAATAAGCAAGTATATGTCCCCAATGTGATAAAGTACCTACAAGCTCAATCCATTTGACTATTTCAAATACACAAATAAACCTTAAAAAAGAAATATCATAGTATACTGTCCCTTTAACCTTGAGATGCTGCTGAAATGTATGTGTTTGTTAAAGGGACATGAAACCCACATTTTTTCTTTCATGATTTAGAAAGAGCATGCAATTTTAAACAGCTTCCTAATTTACTTCTATTATCTAATTTGCTTGATTCTTTTGATATTCTTTGCTGAAAAGCATATCTAGATATGCTCAGTAACTGCTGATTGGTAGCTGCACTTAGATGCCTCGTGTGATTGGCTCACCCATGTGCATTACTATTTCTTCAACATAGAATATCTGAAGAATGAAGCAAATTAGATAATAGAAGTAAATTCTAATGTTGTTTAAAATTGTATTCTCTATCTGAATCATGACAGCAAAATGTTGGGTTTAGTGTCCCTTCAAGGCTTCCAGGGAGTTACGTTGGTTTTTTTAGTCAGTGCAAGGGTTCCTGTGCCTGCAATTTGTGGCGATATGAGAATTGTTTTATCTTAGTATATATAAGGAGATCAAGCACAGGTCTTCATAACTGTAAACTTTATTCAGAATGCTATACACACACACACTATGCAAGAGGCACTTCCTGACTCTACCATTGTGCACATAACAACAGGTTGATATGGTTCATACCAACTGATAATCTCAATATCACACATTTCCCTTTTTCTTTTCTTTTTAAACAACAGAAAACTTAAAGTACATTTTTTTTTAACTGTAGTCTATGTGAAAAAACTTCAGTCCCTTTTAACATTGTTCAATTAGACGATTAGGTTTTTTGATATATCGTCCTGACCTTGTTTGCATTGCATCACTGGCAGGCAAGTCAGTCAGCTTTGCAAAGTTTCTCTGGCATCTTCTTTCTCCAGCTGCAATGGAGTGTTCAATGTATCCTCACAGGTTTCCTTCACTGCCGAATTGTTGTGAACTGATGGAATAGCCATCAAATGTCTACGATTCCTACGTAAACATTGCCCATCATTGGTTTGAACTACATACGATCTTGGAGAATATTGCTGGATAACTGTCCCTTCAGTATTCCAGCTGTTTGAACCTTGTACTCGCACAGGAGTTTGTACCTGAAGATTCTCCAAAGGCTTTGCAGCTCGGTCATAGTATTCATTCCTTTTTTCTCTGAGTTTCAATTTGGTTTCTATTACATGTTTTTGTGGGAACCTTTTCAGAGGTTTCACAACTGGTACTCGTGTGACCAGCTGTCTGCCAAACAATAATTCTGCCAGTGACTTCCCACATTTTAAAGGAGTAGCTCTATAGCTAAGAAGAGCCAGACATGGATCCTCGTCTGCATCTGTTGCTTTACGAAGTATGTTTTTCACTATTTTTACTCCAGCTTCTGCTAATCCATTTGCTTGTGGATATCCCGGGCTGGATGTTCGATGTTCAAATTCATAGGTACTGGCAAAACCCCTAAACTCTCTACAATTGAATTGAGGACCATTGTCTGATATTATTACTCTTGGAATGCCATGTCTCGCCAAAACTGCTTTTACTTTTTTGATCACTGTGCATGCTGACTCATCTTCCAATAATGCTATCTCTGGGTAATTAGAGAAGTAATCCATTACTAAGATATAATGCTGATTTTTGAAAACAAACAAGTCCATTCCTAACTTTTCCCAGGGTGCCAACGGGAAGTCCGTATCCAGTATAGGCTCTTTAGGTAAGTACAAAATGTCTCTAGCTCGTCTTTTTGTCTTTTCTATACCTGAATGACCTTCATGTAGTCTTTTCAGTATTTGACTTTGCAAACTCTCTGGTACAATTATCTTTTGTCCTTTCAAAAGTACCCCTTTTATCAAAGAAATTTCAGAAATGTATGGTCTATACAGTGATGGCATTAGTGTCTTAGTTTTGCCACTAGAAACTGCTTTCTTCACTTGACTTAAAAGAGCATCTGTTTCTGTAGCCTGTTCTATTGCTGCCCACATTGCATGACTAAACGGGGCTGTCTTCAAGATCAGATTGACGTGAACAGTCACCTCTTTCTGCAACTGTAAGTCCTCATTGTTAAATGGTAAGTAAGCTCGTGACAGAGCATCCGCTACCACCAACTCCTTGCCAGGTATAAAATCCAAGGTGAAGTCATACCTTTGAAGCCTCAGCAACAAACGTTGAATTCTTGGAGGTGCATCTATCAAGCCCTTTTGGTAGATGTGAATCAAAGGTTTGTGATCAGTTTCTGCTGAAAATACTCTTCCATACAAATAAACATGAAATTTTTCACATCCGTAAACTAGTCCCAGTGTTTCCGTTTCAATTTGAGCATATGATTTTTCAGTATCTGTCAATGCCCTAGATGCATAAGCCACAGGCATCCATCCCGAGCCTTGGTTTTGAAATAGAACTGCTCCCAATCCATTTTGTGAAGCATCAGTTGACAACTTTGTTTTTGCTGTTGGATCAAAGAATTGCAGAGTTGGTGCAGTAGTAAGCATGTCCTTCAAAAACTTCCATTCTTTCTGGTGATTCTCTGACCATTCCCAGGCATAGTTTTTTCTGAGTAGTTGTTGCATTAGTACAGTTTTGTCTGGTAAATTAGGTATGAACTTGCCAAGGTAATTCACCATTCCTAGTAAGCATTGTATATCTTGCTTATTTTCTGGCTGTGGCATTTCTGTAATTGCCTTAATCTTTTTCATGTCTGGTAAAACACCACCTCCCGTGAGTTGTTCTCCCAAATATTGAATTGAAGTTTTTCTGAATTGACACTTTGTCTTATTGAACTTCAAATTATTCTCCTTAGCAACATCTAAGACCATCTTTAGCCTTTCATCATGTTCTTGCTTGGTTTTACCCCAGATCAGAATATCATCAATGAATACGGTTGTGCCTGGTATTCGTTCAAGAAGTTGCTTCATGGTACTATGAAATACTTCTGGTGCTGAACACAAGCCGAAGGGCAATCGTTTGTAACAGTACCTCCCATAAGGAGTATTAAAAGTGCAGAGTTTCATGCTTTCCTCCTCCAGTGGAATTTGTCAAAATCCTGAGGATGCATCCAGTTTACTGAATACAGTTGCTCCACTTAGCTCCCCAAGCAATTCTGGTTTTGTTGGTAAATGGAAGTGTTCTCTTAAGATGCTTTTATTCAGTTCCTTGGGATCAATACAGATTCTGAGACCCCCATCCGGTTTTTCCACCAACACCATAGAATGAACCCATTCAGTAGGTGTCTTGATTTTCTTTATAATACCTTTATCCTCCATCCTGGCAAGTTCCCGTTTAAGACGATCCCTTAGAGCAACTGGAACATTTCGCATGGCATGCACTACTGGACGAGAACCTTCTTTTAGTTGTATTTTATGTTGCATTGGAAGACATCATATTCCTTCAAATACTGCAGCATAGTCTGTTAATAAATGTTCTATGTCCTCTTCTTTATTAGTTCCATCAATGGCATTTACCCTTTTAATCAGTCCTAAAGTTTCACACATTTGAAGACCCAGTAGAGCTGGTTTGTTTCCTGGAACTACCAGAATGTTCATTTTATGCGTTTGATTTCCATATTCCAGGAACACACTGCACTCGCCAAGCACTGGGCTAAAATCCCCATTATATGTCTTTAGTTTAACTGAGCTTTTCAGAAGTTCTAGTTTGTTCTTCAATTGGTGATACTTGCTCTCAGTCATCAAATTAGCTTGTGCACCTGTATCTACTTTGTAAGCAATATTAGTGCCATTTGTAATAGCTTCAATGACCCACTCCTTATCTGTAGCTTTGGTTAAGTCAAGTATTCCAATAAAGAATTCTTCTGATTCCTCACTTTCTGACTGGTCAACAATGTGAACTGATTTTTTAGCTTTACACATCTTTTGAAAGTGATTCCTTTTTCCACATTTTCTGCAGATTTGCCCATAAGCCTGACATTGTCTTATGCCATGCTGCTTTCCACATCTGGTACATAGCCAGTCTGATTCAGGCTGAGAATTTGCTGTTTATGTGATAAAACTTTTTCCTTTGATTTTATTTTCATAAAGTGGATGCACTTTGTTTTTCCCCACTGTAACTGACATTACTGGTGTTGCTGCTGTACTGTGGCAGAGTGTGCACACTTGTTCCTGTGCTGCCTCTGAACTTTTACAAATTTCTACTGCCTTTTCCAGTTTTAAATCTTTCTCTCTGAGCAAGCGTTCTTTAACCCTTATATTTCTGCTGCCCATGACTAACTGGTCTCTGATTAATGAGTTACACATTGCTCCATAATTACATGATCTACTGAGTGTGTGAGTGTGTGTAGTCTAAGGATGGCAGTGAGATGTAGGGCAGAGGGGAGGAGGGGAGCGGAGTTGCAGGGAGAGGAGTATTCTAGCGGACAGGAGGAGCAGCGAGGTCCCCTTCAGGGAGCTAGTGGAGTGGGGAGAGGGAGAGTTAGAAGGGATGATGGGAGGGGAGATGCCCAGAGACCAGGCACACTTAGAAGAGGGTCAGAGGGTGCACATGGGGACAGAAGGGGGAGGAGGGAGAGGATAGGGAGGAACCCACACCAGGGACATCCCAGGGAGGAAGCCAGGTGGCCACAGAGGAGGAGCATTTGATGAGAATGTTGCGCTAGTCCAGGCCATCATGGACAACCACACTGCCCTCTTTGGCCAGGAGAAGGGCAGAGGCGTTGCCCGAAGGCGTAACGAAGCATGGTCAGCGGTAGAGAAGGCTGTAAACAGTGTGGCCCCGCAGAGGAGGACTGTCGAGGGACTGAAAAAAAGATGGAATGATTGCAAGAGGCGGGTGAAGATGGGCCAGGAAGCACCAGGGGGAAGCAGAATACAACATATGGCAGGAGATGATACGTAACTCTCTGAGTATCACAGCAGTCCGTGGACTTCCAGGGACTCGTGACTCAGGGGTTGCAACCACAGCACCTCATGATGGTGAGTAACATCCCACACACCAGTATGATATGTATTTAAGATATAACATCCTTTAATGTCACACATTCATGTACACAATGAGGAGCATGGTATTTGGCCTACTAACAAAAACATCTACAATTAGATTTGACATTAATGCTACTTAACACAATGCAATTCATGATATGAGGTGGAATAGTGCAATACTAACATGTCTCAGAGTAACACAGGCCACAAGCCAAATCTAGAGTTTTCAGTAAATGGACACTATAGCCATCACAATACTTTTAGCTCAGAAAGCAGGTTCTGTGCCTACATCAGGCTAAAGTAAATTGTGTGACCATAGTGTCACTTAAAGAACACATTTTCTCCATCACTGACATCACTGACATGTACACATAACTCTTGTATGAAACACATACCTGTATACTGTGCAGATTAAAATCCCTCATAGAGAGTTTGACATGAGAATGAGTATTGTCCCTAGCATGTATCAATGTATATTGTATGCCCACATGGACATATATATGATTGTACTAATCCCTATCATCATTTGAATCCTCCTCAGAACCTCCTGTCACCAGGCTGCAAACTGGCATGCCGCCACCTCCACCACCACCACCAGTCACAGCCATGCAGCCACCTCCACCACCGGTCTTCATGCAGCCACATGGACATTATGCTCCCAGGCATCAGCTGGGTTGGATTGCCTCCGTTGAGGACCCAGAAGTGATGCCACCACCATTGGCATACGAGCCATGGCAAGATACCTGGCCTGAGGAACATCCTTTTGGCTTTGAGGGGGAATGTTCAAAGAAATGAGAACAGCATCAGTCTGTGAGGAGGTGCACGTACCCAGGTCCTGCCAGCGACCTCAAATGACATCAAATCCACAGATAGAACAGCACCATCCAAAAGGTAAGATAAAAGTATTACTTTATTGGGACATCACCAAACACAGCACAGCAACACAACGTTTCGGTCAGGTGACCTTAATCATGTGATCACATGTTAATCACATGATTAAGGTCACCTGACCGAAACGTTGTGTTGCTGTGCTGTGTTTGGTGATGTCCCAATAAAGTAATACTTTTATCTTACCTTTTGGATGGTGCTGTTCTATCTGTGGATTTGATGGCTTTGAGGGGGAGCCAAGTCAGCCACGAAGGGTTGATGTCTTTACCCCCCCAAGACAATATCAGGCCAGTCATGGCTTTTCCACACAGGGGATGTCGCAAGGTATGCAAAGTGGATAGGCTGAGTGGTCACACACTAGTGGACAATGGGACTACCAATCGAGCATGAGAGCTCCACCATTCGCTTCCCTTGGAAGAGCTCCACCATCCGCTTCCCTTGGGAGAGCTCCACCATCCGCTTCCCTTGGGAGAGCTCCACCATCCGCTTCCCTTGGGAGAGCTCCACCATCCTCAGATGACCATATAGCTGAGGTTGTCCCTGAAGCACCAGCAGCTGAGGTTGTTCCTGAAGCACCTGCAGCTAAGTTGTCCCTGAATCACCTGCAGCTGAGGTTGTCCCTGAAGCACCTGCAGCTGAAGTTATCCATGAAGCAGATGCAGCTGAAGTTGTCCATTATGCACCAGCAGATAGAGCAGAATCTGCACCTAGAATCACTGCTGCTCAAGAGCCTGTAGATCCACTGTATTCTCCCCTGGGAGAGGAATACATTTCACTACAGAGGAGGCTGATAACAAGCTGAGAAAGCATTCAAAGAGGCCAACAGAGGTTTCATAGGAATGTGAAAGGTGTACTCAGGCGCCAACAATACTGAGGCTAAGGTTAAAAATGAGGATTTATTACATATAATCACAAAATATACATATACATATACATATAAAGCTGCATGGATCCACGCTAAAATGGTCTAAAAAATTATTATTATAAAACAATCTAAAAACAATCTAAAAACAATCTATCATAGATGTGAGGAACAGACTGTTAAGTGTGTCCCAATGCGGTACAATTGGTCCCTAAAAGTTACTGAGGGACTAAATTAAACTGGTAGTAGTTACATAGTGGATGTAAGTGACCTTGTGATCAATGTTAAATTGCAACAATTAAAACATAGCAAATCCTGGAGAATGTGGAAATAATAAAATAAAAAATATTGTGACAGTGTGTGCGGTGCCCCTAAAAAGGGGGGGTGGGGTGCTGAAAACCTGAAAAGTTCAAAAAATGTTCCAAACAAATTCCAATGTGATTCCAAAAAAATATAAATATAAAATATAAATACAAAACAATTCTGTGCTGTGTCTTAAATGTGTCCTAAATGGTTTACAGAGGTCCTGTTAATGTCCAAAAAATATAAAGTCCAAAAAATTAAAGTAGAAGTCAATTTTCTCTGTGCTTATCCGGTGTGGTATATCATTCAGTGCACACAAAAAAAAAAAAAAAAAAAATAATAATAAAATATAAAAATCCAACAGAAAAATAGGCGGGAACAAAACCAACTGTTGGGTGTGTTGGTTGAGCACTTCACACACCAGCAGGACACTGCCTCCAGCCTTTCATCTGTGGCCAGCACTCCAGCAGAATCATCTGAAGCTTCCCAAACCATGAGAACCAGGAAATCCACTCCAGTCACCTCTGCCCCCTCATTCAAGAAGCCTAAAAAAAACCCAAATATTCTTATAGTTCACCATAAATCTTGTCCTCTGTTTTTTACCATATAATTGTCATCCACATCCATGTGAGGGGTGTTTTAGTACACTAATATTGTTAAAACATATAATAAGGCCTGTGTGGAAATGGCCCAAAAAAGGTAATATTATCCTGTTTCTAACATATATTGTACTATAACTCCCATCCACAATAGTTGTTTCTGAAGGGTACATATAGTAATATTCACTTGTAAGATGTAAATCAATGTATCTCACATCCAATATAAATTGACCCATTGGTATATATACAGTAGTAGTGATGTTACTGATAGGGTGGGCATTATCAGGTGTTTTAAGTCTGCAGGTGAGAGGTTGTGGTGTGTGTGATTGGTTTAACACAATTGCAAAGAGGCAGCCTTCAAGAAGGTGTTAGAAATAATCATATAAGCCATCCTAGGTTTTGCTTTCAACTAAGAATACTAAGAATACCAAGAGAACAAAGCAGGTGTTCAAATTAAAT
The DNA here is from genome assembly GCF_027579735.1 of Bombina bombina. Classification (NCBI taxonomy): domain Eukaryota; kingdom Metazoa; phylum Chordata; class Amphibia; order Anura; family Bombinatoridae; genus Bombina; species Bombina bombina. The sequence goes on along the minus strand of NC_069502.1, from coordinate 1,057,425,332 downwards.
CTGAAAGTAGTTAGAAATAACATGCCCTATTTAAAAGAAGAAGGTTTTCTTTGGAGTTGACTGTCCCTTTATATATTTTGGCAAGCTGTGTTAGCATTAGAATAAATTACACTCCAGTGGGTTCTAAAGAGATGAAGGTAATCCAATTTACAGTAAATAAGCAAGTATATGTCCCCAATGTGATAAAGTACCTACAAGCTCAATCCATTTGACTATTTCAAATACACAAATAAACCTTAAAAAAGAAATATCATAGTATACTGTCCCTTTAACCTTGAGATGCTGCTGAAATGTATGTGTTTGTTAAAGGGACATGAAACCCACATTTTTTCTTTCATGATTTAGAAAGAGCATGCAATTTTAAACAGCTTCCTAATTTACTTCTATTATCTAATTTGCTTGATTCTTTTGATATTCTTTGCTGAAAAGCATATCTAGATATGCTCAGTAACTGCTGATTGGTAGCTGCACTTAGATGCCTCGTGTGATTGGCTCACCCATGTGCATTACTATTTCTTCAACATAGAATATCTGAAGAATGAAGCAAATTAGATAATAGAAGTAAATTCTAATGTTGTTTAAAATTGTATTCTCTATCTGAATCATGACAGCAAAATGTTGGGTTTAGTGTCCCTTCAAGGCTTCCAGGGAGTTACGTTGGTTTTTTTAGTCAGTGCAAGGGTTCCTGTGCCTGCAATTTGTGGCGAGATGAGAATTGTTTTATCTTAGTTTATATAAGGAGATCAAGCACAGGTCTTCATAACTGTAAACTTTATTCAGAATGCTATACACACACACACTATGCAAGAGGCACTTCCTGACTCTACCATTGTGCACATAACAACAGGTTGATATGGTTCATACCAACTGATAATCTCAATATCACACATTTCCCTTTTTCTTTTCTTTTTAAACAACAGAAAACTTAAAGTACATTTTTTTTTTAACTGTAGTCTATGTGAAAAAACTTCAGTCCCTTTTAACATTGTTCAATTAGACGATTAGGTTTTTTGATATATCGTCCTGACCTTGTTTGCATTGCATCACTGGCAGGCAAGTCAGTCAGCTTTGCAAAGTTTCTCTGGCATCTTCTTTCTCCAGCTGCAATGGAGTGTTCAATGTATCCTCACAGGTTTCCTTCACTGCCGAATTGTTGTGAACTGATGGAATAGCCATCAAATGTCTACGATTCCTACGTAAACATTGCCCATCATTGGTTTGAACTACATACGATCTTGGAGAATATTGCTGGATAACTGTTCCTTCAGTATTCCAGCTGTTTGAACCTTGTACTCGCACAGGAGTTTGTACCTGAAGATTCTCCAAAGGCTTTGCAGCTCGGTCATAGTATTCATTCCTTTTTTCTCTGAGTTTCAATTTGGTTTCTATTACATGTTTTTGTGGGAACCTTTTCAGAGGTTTCACAACTGGTACTCGTGTGACCAGCTGTCTGCCAAACAATAATTCTGCCAGTGACTTCCCACATTTTAAAGGAGTAGCTCTATAGCTAAGAAGAGCCAGACATGGATCCTCGTCTGCATCTGTTGCTTTACGAAGTATGTTTTTCACTATTTTTACTCCAGCTTCTGCTAATCCATTTGCTTGTGGATATCCCGGGCTGGATGTTCGATGTTCAAATTCATAGGTACTGGCAAAACCCCTAAACTCTCTACAATTGAATTGAGGACCATTGTCTGATATTATTACTCTTGGAATGCCATGTCTCGCCAAAACTGCTTTTACTTTTTTGATCACTGTGCATGCTGACTCATCTTCCAATAATGCTATCTCTGGGTAATTAGAGAAGTAATCCATTACTAAGATATAATGCTGATTTTTTAAAACAAACAAGTCCATTCCTAACTTTTCCCAGGGTGCCAACGGGAAGTCCGTATCCAGTATAGGCTCTTTAGGTAAGTACAAAATGTCTCTAGCTCGTCTTTTTGTCTTTTCTATACCTGAATGACCTTCATGTAGTCTTTTCAGTATTTGACTTTGCAAACTCTCTGGTACAATTATCTTTTGTCCTTTCAAAAGTACCCCTTTTATCAAAGAAATTTCAGAAATGTATGGTCTATACAGTGATGGCATTAGTGTCTTAGTTTTGCCACTAGAAACTGCTTTCTTCACTTGACTTAAAAGAGCATCTGTTTCTGTAGCCTGTTCTATTGCTGCCCACATTGCATGACTAAACGGGGCTGTCTTCAAGATCAGATTGACGTGAACAGTCACCTCTTTCTGCAACTGTAAGTCCTCATTGTTAAATGGTAAGTAAGCTCGTGACAGAGCATCCGCTACCACCAACTCCTTGCCAGGTATAAAATCCAAGGTGAAGTCATACCTTTGAAGCCTCAGCAACAAACGTTGAATTCTTGGAGGTGCATCTATCAAGCCCTTTTGGTAGATGTGAATCAAAGGTTTGTGATCAGTTTCTGCTGAAAATACTCTTCCATACAAATAAACATGAAATTTTTCACATCCGTAAACTAGTCCCAGTGTTTCCGTTTCAATTTGAGCATATGATTTTTCAGTATCTGTCAATGCCCTAGATGCATAAGCCACAGGCATCCATCCCGAGCCTTGGTTTTGAAATAGAACTGCTCCCAATCCATTTTGTGAAGCATCAGTTGACAACTTTGTTTTTGCTGTTGGATCAAAGAATTGCAGAGTTGGTGCAGTAGTAAGCATGTCCTTCAAAAACTTCCATTCTTTCTGGTGATTCTCTGACCATTCCCAGGCATAGTTTTTTCTGAGTAGTTGTCGCATTAGTACAGTTTTGTCTGGTAAATTAGGTATGAACTTGCCAAGGTAATTCACCATTCCTAGTAAGCATTGTATATCTTGCTTATTTTCTGGCTGTGGCATTTCTGTAATTGCCTTAATCTTTTTCATGTCTGGTAAAACACCACCTCCCGTGAGTTGTTCTCCCAAATATTGAATTGAAGTTTTTCTGAATTGACACTTTGTCTTATTGAACTTCAAATTATTCTCCTTAGCAACATCTAAGACCATCTTTAGCCTTTCATCATGTTCTTGCTTGGTTTTACCCCAGATCAGAATATCATCAATGAATACGGTTGTGCCTGGTATTCGTTCAAGAAGTTGCTTCATGGTACTATGAAATACTTCTGGTGCTGAACACAAGCCGAAGGGCAATCGTTTGTAACAGTACCTCCCATAAGGAGTATTAAAAGTGCAGAGTTTCATGCTTTCCTCCTCCAGTGGAATTTGTCAAAATCCTGAGGATGCATCCAGTTTACTGAATACAGTTGCTCCACTTAGCTCCCCAAGCAATTCTGGTTTTGTTGGTAAATGGAAGTGTTCTCTTAAGATGCTTTTATTCAGTTCCTTGGGATCAATACAGATTCTGAGACCCCCATCCGGTTTTTCCACCAACACCATAGAATGAACCCATTCAGTAGGTGTCTTGATTTTCTTTATAATACCTTTATCCTCCATCCTGGCAAGTTCCCGTTTAAGACGATCCCTTAGAGCAACTGGAACATTTCGCATGGCATGCACTACTGGACGAGAACCTTCTTTTAGTTGTATTTTATGTTGCATTGGAAGACATCATATTCCTTCAAATACTGCAGCATAGTCTGTTAATAAATGTTCTATGTCCTCTTCTTTATTAGTTCCATCAATGGCATTTACCCTTTTAATCAGTCCTAAAGTTTCACACATTTGAAGACCCAGTAGAGCTGGTTTGTTTCCTGGAACTACCAGAATGTTCATTTTATGCGTTTGATTTCCATATTCCAGGAACACACTGCACTCGCCAAGCACTGGGCTAAAATCCCCATTATATGTCTTTAGTTTAACTGAGCTTTTCAGAAGTTCTAGTTTGTTCTTCAATTGGTGATACTTGCTCTCAGTCATCAAATTAGCTTGTGCACCTGTATCTACTTTGTAAGCAATATTAGTGCCATTTGTAATAGCTTCAATGACCCACTCCTTATCTGTAGCTTTGGTTAAGTCAAGTATTCCAATAAAGAATTCTTCTGATTCCTCACTTTCTGACTGGTCAACAATGTGAACTGATTTTTTAGCTTTACACATCTTTTGAAAGTGATTCCTTTTTCCACATTTTCTGCAGATTTGCCCATAAGCCTGACATTGTCTTATGCCATGCTGCTTTCCACATCTGGTACATAGCCAGTCTGATTCAGGCTGAGAATTTGCTGTTTGTGTGATAAAACTTTTTCCTTTGATTTTATTTTCATAATGTGGATGCACTTTGTTTTTCCCCACTGTAACTGACATTACTGGTGTTGCTGCTGTACTGTGGCAGAGTGTGCACACTTGTTCCTGTGCTGCCTCTGAACTTTTACAAATTTCTACTGCCTTTTCCAGTGTTAAATCTTTCTCTCTGAGCAAGCGTTCTTTAACCCTTATATTTCTGCTGCCCATGACTAACTGGTCTCTGATTAATGAGTTACACATTGCTCCATAATTACATGATCTACTCTTCAGTTTTAAGTCTGTTACACACTCCTCAATAGTCTGTGTTTCATTCTGCATTCTACATCTGAAAAGATACCTTTCATAGGTTTCATTGCGTCTAGGTACGCAGTACTGTTCAAATTTGTCTAGAACAACCTGATAAACATCCCTTTCTTCATCTGTAAATGTGAAGGTGTTGTATACATCTATTGCTGCTGATCCTGCTACAGTCAGAAAAAGTGCAATCTTTTGTTCATCATCTTGCTCCTGAGCTCCTATAGCTCTAACATATAGCTGGAATCTTTGCTTAAACCTCTGCCATGCATCTTCCATATTACCAGTCATTTTCAATTCTGGTGGAGGATTTAACTTTTCCATCTTAATGTTCTGAATTATGCAGTATTAATATAAAAGTCTGTAGTGCTGTTAGAATCAGTCAATTGTACAAGTTATGATGCACTTACTCAGTTCATGAGAAGAAGCTGTAGTCACTCTGCCAGAGCCTTGATCTCACACTTTCAATTTGCTGCAAAGCACAGGTCTTCATAACTGTAAACTTTATTCAGAATCCTATACACACACACACTATGCAAGAGACACTTCCTGACTCTACCATTGTGCACATAACAACAGGTTGATATGGTTCATACCAACTGATAATCTCAATATCACACAAGAATGGAGTAGATTTTCTGAAATCTGCGCGTGTAAGTCCTTACGCTGTATATTGGATACCAAACTGCGTGTGTTTTGTATGTCAGTCTATGGGTAAAAATAATACGGGCGAAGGCAGAAATATACGTGCGTAACTTCTAGGTTACACCGTATATAGGATACCAAACCTGCGCAAAATTTGGCATCGCTGGCTTTTGCGGGTGACGCTGCATATCGGATCGGCCCCAAATGGGCGCTACACTGCAAACTACCTGTGTTAACACAGATAACTGCCAGCTTGAAAAAAGTTAGCTGTATCCAGGAACTTAAGCAAAGCAGGTAGCGACCACCAGCTTTATTCAGACTTTGGGCTTTATCCAGGCACATTATTTTGGGCTTTATCCAGAAGACTTTGGGTAATCCTAGGATTGCACAGGTAAAGCCCAATGTATGATTTTAGATTGGGCTTTACCCAGAGCTGCTGGGTAATGTCAGGATTAAATAAGATATGGAAGGGAGCGCTATAAGCTTAATAGGATGTGGACTAAAAAATGTGTGCAATATGGATACAGGTGACCGCAGTCTAAAATTTAATACAACTAGTAATATACAATAAAATTACATTAAAAAGTAACATGGATCCATGGTACGTACAAAAAAGCTAAAATACAATAAAGCTAAAATACAATGATAACTGAGTATTTACACAAAGCTAAACATGCAATCTAGCAACGATGGTAAAAATAGAGAGACAGGATTGGTCAACTAGTACAAAACGAGTGATTAAAGCAAGTTAAGTGCTATACAGTGGACCTAGTGAACCAATAAATGACAAGTAACAAAGTCCAGATATGTGATCAAAAAAGGGATCAAAGAAAAAATGTGATCAAACAAATGTGATCAAAAAAATAAGTCTAATGTGTCTTTACTCGAAAATTTAGAAAAGAAAAACTCCAAAATCAAAGTCAAATCCTCCAATAAATGTTAATATATCCAAATGGTGGTAAAAATCCAAAGTATAAAAAAAGTGTGTACAAGTATGGTGTGACAAAAATCGATGTGGATGAAATCGTGAGAAAACGTGAAAAAACGGAATTGAAAAGGGCATCCAATGTAAAACTGGTTTCCAAAACAAATAGCAGGTGATAATAAAAACTTGTAACAGTGAAACAGTTGCAGGATAACACTTGTAGCAGTAGAAAGATTACAGGTGAACCATAGAAAGAGTTCCTAACCTATAAATAAAAACAAACAAACAATGGTGCAATAAAGTTTTTACACTTTGCAAAAGATAAGAAATAAGCTTACCAGTATGTCTGTGTCTACGCGTTTCGGCCTATATCAAGGCCTTTCTCAAGACTATACTGTGTATGAGTGAACTGGAAGCTTATATAGGGTGTCAGATCCTATGATTGGTTCTAATTTTGGTGCCAAAAAGTGTAATGGAATACCTCTTCCTGTCTTTCTTAGTTGATCATGGGATGATTCATATTTTGTTTATCTTGTATAAAATTCATCTTAACCCAGATGATATGTTTAAGTATCTAAATTATATTTATAATTGATATCATTTATAGTATATATTGGACCCAAAATGTTGTTCTAACTTGTTTGATATTTCGACATCGTCAGTTTCTACGGGTACTTCCGGTTTCTTTGTGTTTACTTCCGGTTTCAGTTGCTTATGTCATTTCCGGTTTCGGTCATGATGTGTTGTGCGTAACTTCCGGTCCCGGAATCTTTACTATTTCTGTGTTGGTGTTATTCTTATATTGATTTTCATGTTATAAAAAATTGGTTATCAATCGTCAATGTTGATAATATCAGATGTCCTTCTTAACAGATTGTGTATAATCACGAGCTTATCTCTTATTAAAGTGTGAGTATTAAGGAATAGGCTCTAGGTGAACTGAGAAACTAGCAATACAGAGGGAATATGTGTTATACGGTACATTTTGGAAATGCTGGCTCATAATAAAAGCATCCTATGTTAACAGCACTACCATTCCACGGTTTGTCATCACTTCCGGTTATATAGCTGTCAAAATGTCCTTCTATCTCTCAATATAGGTGATGTCAAAACGATCCCCATGTACAGTTTAAGTATTAACATGGGATTGTTTCTAGGTAAAGGAGAACTCCTATTGGTTCTGAGGGCATGTTAATTAAGAACATATATAGGCGATGTATACAAAGAGACATATATATATGCAAAGTAGTGTTTCAATGCTGATCTTATAGGAGACATATGTTGGATATGGAGATCATCTATTATGTGTAAATAATAGCTTATCAATAACTTTCTAAATCAATCTTCCTATGTGTTTCTCAATATTTTTCTATCCTTTGTTAGTGGATATGGTTATGTCTTCTTAGTTGTGGAGAAACCTTATACTTGTTGATAATTGTAGAAACCCAGTTTTCTAATGAATATGATATAATATGTGGGTCTAGGAAACCATATATATCGATCGGTTTCTTAAAGACACAACATTAGTCCGAATTACATATTTCTAGTACAACATTTCGTCGTATATCGGTCGTATGCAGTCGGTCAAACAACTCTTCTGGTCAAAAACTTATCTGGTCACATGTTTTGGTCTATGTTTATAATGTATGTCCGGAATAGGAGAAGGTGGAGATGAGAGTGGGTATGGATAACTGTATGAAATATAGCTATGCCCACCCTAAGACCTAATTAGTGTGTTTTTGAAGTAATTCTAGATAAAATTGTAGAGCCCTATGGGGGCTCCAGTTTCAGATCTAGTTCAATCACTACTAGTAGGATCAGTATCAGAGTCTGTACTATTTTTCAATCTCAATTTTAGAGCTAGTGTGATGACACATGCAGAAAAAATTAAAAAAATTAAAAAATTGTTGTAAAAATGATCAGGCTTCCTCTTTCTAGTCCTTTCTCAGGGATAGTAGGTGTGATAAGTCTTCCTTATGGTTAAGACCTTTAGGAAAGAGACAGTCCAGTGTAAAAATCCATTTGGATTCACTGTATAGTAACTTCCTCTCATGGTCACCCCCTCTCCAGTCATATTTGACCTTCTCTATTAGAGAAGGTCAAATATGACTGGAGAGGGGGTGACCATGAGAGGAAGTTACTATACAGTGAATTTTTACCACCATTTGGATATATTAACATTTATTGGAGGATTTGACTTTGATTTTGGAGTTTTTCGTTTCTAAATTTTGGAGTAAAGACACATTAGACTTATTTTTTGATCACATTTGTTTGATCACATTTTTTCTTTGATCCCTTTTTTGATCACATATCTGGACTTTGTTACTTGTCATTTATTGGTTCACTAGGTCCACTGTATAGCACTTAACTTGCTTTAATCACTCGTTTTGTACTAGTTGACCAATCCTGTCTCTCTATTTTTACCATCGTTGCTAGATTGCATGTTTAGCTTTGTGTAAATACTCAGTTATCATTGTATTTTAGCTTTATTGTATTTTAGCTTTTTTGTACGTACCATGGATCCATGTTACTTTTTAATGTAATTTTATTGTATATTACTAGTTGTATTAAATTTTAGACTGCGGTCACCTGTATCCATATTGCACACATTTTTTAGTCCACATCCTATTAAGCTTATAGCGCTCCCTTCCAAATCTTATTTATTCTGTTTCTCTCAATCCACTAGGGGATTTATCTGGAGGAGAGCATTAGGAGTCTACAGCGCTTAGTTTACCATAGTTCACTTTAATGTCAGGATTACCCCGGTAATGCTAAGATTACCTGGATTTCTGACTTTACCCGCAACGAATATGTATATATATATATATATACAGGTAGCCCTCAGTTTACGCCGGGGTTAGGTTCCAGAAGGAATGGTTGTAAATCGAAACCGTTGTAAATTAAAACCCAGTTTATAATGTAAGTCAATGGGAAGTGAGGGAGATAGGTTCCAGGCCCCTCTCAAAATTGTCATAAGTAACACCTAATACATTATTTTTGAAGCTTTGAAATTAAGACTTTAAATGCTAAACAGCATTATAAACCTAATAAAATAATCACACAACACAGAATATATAATTAAACTAAGTTAAATGAAGAAAAACATTTGCTAAACAGCATTATAAACCTAATAAAATAATCACACAACACAGACTTCACTTGCATTTTTCTGCAAACAGTTCTGTCTATGCATTCCAATCTGGACTGATTTATAGACTGGAAGATCTTGTTCATTTGAAATCTGCTTGATAGCTCAGGTCTGGTTAAACTGATTAATTTCAGCTTGCTTGGCTTTGCTGCAACACAAGCGGACAGCACCACCTACTGGCTATTTTAATAAATGCACTGCTTCTCAATGCTTTTCAATAGCAGTCACATGACTGGAAAAAAAGGTTGTTATTCTGAAACGGTGTAAATTGAACCGTTGTAAAACGAGGGCCACCTGTATATATATATATATATATATATATATATATATATATATGTGTGAAGAATGGTGTTTCAGAGTTCAGCGCTCATAGAAGGGAGAAAACAAACAAAAAAAATTATGGTGCAGTATGTCAGCACTGAAGCAATAAGACAAAAAAAGAGATAAAACTTGCTCACCTTTTTTGACCTCAAACATGTGAGGTATGTTGGAAGCGTGGAGGGGATATAATCCCTATCTGTGGTAAAGCTGTTTTGACTGCTGAGTAATCCCTCTTGGTAGGAAACGTTCTCTTTTTGGTATCCGTGGAGCAGTGACTTCTCCTCTCTGGAGTATGGTATAAATCTTTGTCTTTTATTTCTTGAAAGGCTTCTCCTCTTTGGAGTATGGTATAAACTTTATGTGTGGAACCCAATTCACACACAGTTAAGGTGGTTGTGGGTGTTCTCTGCAGCAATTCTGCAATGCTTTAAAATGATGCTTCAGGGACACAATGTGTAACTGATAAAAAGCAGCTTTATTTCTATATCCTAAAAAATAAATAGTAAAATAAAATCCTCCTGGTGTTTGCCCAGATGGAATACAAACAGAACAGGTAAAAGAGCTGATTACTTTGGGGCAATGCCCCGCAAAATGCCCTTTTAAGGGCTATTTTTAATTTTGTTTAGGGTAGAGAATTTTATTATTTTGGGGGGGCTTTTTTATTTTATTAGGGGGCTTAGATTAGGTGTAATTAATTTAAACTTCTTGTAAAAAAAAATTATTTTCTGTAATTTAGAGTTTAGTTTTTTTGTACTTTAGTTATTTTTAGTTAATTTTATTTAATGTTAGGTAATTGTAGTTAATTAATTTAATTAATTTAATGATAGTGTAGTGTTAGGTGTAATTGTAATTTAGGTTAGGATTTATTTTACAGGTAATTTTGTATTTATTTTAGCTAGGTAGCTATTAAATAGTTAATAACTATTTAATAGCTATTGTACCTAGTTAAAATAAATAAAAAGTTGCCTGTAAAATAAAAATAAACCCTAAAATAGCTACAATGTAACTATTAGTTATATTGTAGCTATCTTAGGGTTTATTTTATAGGTAAGTGTTTAGTTTTAAATAGGATTAATTTATTTAATTATAGGAATATTTATTTAGATTAATTTAAATAATATTTAAGTTAGGGGGGTGTTAGGGTTAGACTTAGGGGTTAATCAATGTACTGTAGGTGGCGGCGGTGTAGGGGGGGCAGCATAGGGGTTAATAAATGTATTGTAGGTGGCGGTGGGCTCCGGGTGTGGCGGTTTAGGGGTTAAACAATTAATTTATTTGCGGCGGGGTCTGGGATCGGCAGGATAGAGGTTAATAACTTTATGTAGGTGGCGGCGGTATAGGGGGCGGAAGATTAGGGGTTAATAGGTATAATGTATGTGGCAGCGGGGTCTGGGAGCGGCTGTTTAGGGGTTCATATATTTATTATAGTGGCTGCGGGGTCCGGGAATGGCGGTTTAGGGGTTAATATATTTATTATAGTTGTGGCGGGGTCCAGGAGCGGCGGTTTAGGGGTTAATAAGTTTATTTAGGTGCGGGGGGCTCCGGGAGCGGCGGTTTAGGGGGTAAAACAGTATAGTATAGTGTGGGTGCTTAGTGACAGGGTAGCAAGAAAGCTGCGAATAAGCCGATAAGCAGCGAGATTGATGGCTGTTAGTTAACTACAGTCTGCTGCTCATCACACCGTACTTGGTGCGCCGCTTTTTGATAGCTTTCTTGATAAATTTGGCGCACGTATTCTGGTCCATGGCGGCGGTGTTAGGCGAGCTTAGGTGAGCGTATTGGGGCCGGCGAATGCAGGTAAGTAGACAGGTTGATAACTAGAGGCCTATGTCTTTATTAAGACCTATTGGGTGTAATGTGTTCAAACGGTGAATCCAGTAGGTTTACCTTTTTCTAAGTTGCAATAGTCTTTCCTTACCTTTAGAGGCAGGTATTTGTTCGATTGCTCTTACTGTAAAATTGTCACTATTTTTATTATGATATTCTTCAAAGTGTTTATATTCAGATTTACAGTTCAAGAAACTTTCTATGGGTACCTGTTCCTCTTTATTGTGAATAATCCATTTGGTGCTTTCTTTATTTTTGTTGTGTGGCTGCAACATACACAGTTCTTTCTTCCACATTTAAAAAAGCCTTATAATAGGTGGATTTTTTTCTATGATTTTAGTTTCCTTTAAAGTTGTAGGTGCAAGGATGTTTTGATGCCACTTCCGGTCCGGCGAGACCATGTTCCTATCTTCATTTTCGGACCCTGTCACTGACAGGCTCTTCAATCCATAGCCATCTGGACTTTTTAAGCTATCCAGAGCTTAAATAACTACCTGGACTCAACAGATAGCTGTACTTCCATCAGCTCCTACAACTATTTGTTCCGGTTTCCACGGATTTCATACCTGTTTCAGCCAGCTGTACTCATATCAGCTCCTGCAACTATTTGTTCCAGTTTCCACTGATTTTTTTTTTTTTTTTTTTTTTTTTTTTAAATCCACCATCAAACAATATTTTTATTGTGTTTGGTGATCAAAAGTATAGTTTCTCGGGGGGCGGAGCTAGCTGCTGAAGGGATAGGTGGCATGGAGTATGAGCTCCTGCTAAATTTTTCAGATTTTAAGGCTTATTTCACATACAGAGAGGTACCGCTCTGAGAGCACACCTAATATAACAGATGACACTGATCTATGACATGCTCTGCCGAGATGTGTAGCTCTATCGCGGACTATAGCCATCACTTTTGAGATTCCCTGTAGCCACGAGGCGGCAGAACATTGAAACCTTCCTGTCAGCAAAGCCTTGCCGAGACACATGGAGCCTAAATATTAGTTTCCTATATAACACTGGGGAAGACTAGCACATTGAGGTGAAGCTCGGCAGTTGTACCCTTCAGATTCTGATTTACTCCTATCTTGGACTGGTCCCTATTATACAGTATGGAACCTATTGCAATGCTGCGGGAGATAGGCTCCCTGCTGCAGCAGTATCGAGAGGCCTTTGTGTCATCGCTCACAAATGTGGACTGTGTACCCGATACCGTCCCTCCTCCCGTGATTGTCAGAGGCGGTGATATCAGTGAGCCCCACGCTAGTGTCGGCCTAAGATCCCGGTGGCCGCCATCTTCTTTCTTCCCGGACCATCAGTCTCAGAGATCTGCCGGCTCCCGGATGGTGTCTTACTCCCTAACAGCTGCCGTTTTGCCGACTGGGTTTGAAGCTGGTCTGGAGCTTGTTACCTCTAATCGCGCAGATAGCAACTTAGGGCCGGAGGAGTGCATAAATCCTATGGAGCAGCACCAAGCCGACCCGGACTGTACAATGACTGAGATCTTCTTGCCGCAACACGCTTGTGGACAGGTCAGTGCCCAGTGGGGTGAATCAGGCCCGCAAAAACCACTTAAGGCCTGTCTGCCCGTGTACAAATTGCATAAAGAGACTGTGTGGGGCACCGGACATTCTGCACTACTGGACTGTAGCCAGCTTCAGGGCAGGGGTCATCTAATTAGCCCTATTTCACAAAACAACTGTCCTAATGGTAACAAGCACTATAGGTTTATATTGGTTCTAGGGCAAGCTAGAGACAAGTTAGGTATTGGCTAAACTACTCACAACGAGTGATTTTCCATTAGCTGATTATATGTTGGGGCACAAGTTTGAAGTTTGAATTTGCCTCTTGGTATTATGTTTAGCCTATTTCCTGCTGTTAATGATTGTTATGTACTCCATATATTTTGCTGTTTATAACTGTATAGTCCTTTGGATTGCCTTCTTTGATTGTCTTCTGTCTTACATCTTTTGATTCAGTTCCCCTATCTAGCATAATAGGCACTAAAAATGTTTTTCCACTAATCTAGGGATAGTTCAATTAACATCCAGTTAGCATCCATTTGAATTGCACACTTATGCATATCACTGCTTTACTTGCTGTTTGGGCATAGGGCCCATGCCCAGACACTAGAGTTTAAATAATCCCAGACAGGTGGAAACCTAACATTCCCTATTTACATTATAATGCCTACCCAATTGATTTGCTTAAAATTTTGGAGGTGTTTTTATTTCTCTGCAACTATGTAGACATCTTAACCTAACAACGGAAGATTTAGTCTCTGTAGACATATATACCTAAATATGGTTGCAAGCAAGGAAGGTTTTGTAATTAAACATACAGCTTCCAACTCTCCATAAGAGGGGCGTTACCCCATTACTAGAGACTAACAAGTTCCTTAAGAGTTTAAAAGTACCGTATTTTCATAGGAAAGTTAGGCAGTTTATACTATCTAGTTGCTCTTGGCTCAACGTGTAAACATGATACTCATGACTTATAGTTTTAAACATAGCCTTTTTACTGAGTGGCTGAACACTTTCTCACTACCCTTGTATCCGGGCTATTTGGCCCCATACTATATGCCTGAATCCTTAATGTTAATATTAAAATGTAGCTCTATATTGCATCTCGAGACTTTATACATCTTGATTATATCAACATGAAACCAGATATAGCACAACAAATCTAATAGTCTCTCTTGTCTTAGTGAGACCTATAGGAGATGATTTTACTCATGACTTATAGCTTTAAACATAGCCTTTTTTAATGAGGGGCTAAACATTTTTTCACCACCCTTATATCTGGGCTATTTGGCCCCTTACTATATGCCTGAATCCTCAATGTTAATATTAAAATGTAGCTCTATTTTGCATCTCAAGATTTTATATATCTTGATTTTAACACCATGAAACCAGATATAGCACAACAAATCTAATAGTCTCTCTTATTTTAGTGGGACCTATAGGAGATGATTTTTAGTCTTGTAAAACTAGCCTTATATGTTTCCCCCTCCAAGAGTTTGTCACACTGATTAAGCTATTTCCAAGTAAGCTTCCTCTTGATCCAACTGTAATTTGGTCCATGCTTCCTGTCCCTACACATCATCATGACTGATATAAGGCCTCCTTCACCCCCCTAAGAAATGAGTCCCCTAGCAATAGGAGAACTAAATACACGGCTTCTCTTGCCTATGCCGTAATTTTCATTACCCCCTAAGCACTTATTTACTCTTTTATAAAACCACAGTATAGAACCCATCCCCTTATTTAGATCAGCAGGTCTGATCTACAGTACCTGTTTACCAAACCACCATTTCTAAAGCATTTTTCAGAGGCTTCTTTCAAGATCATCGAGATTAGAGCAAAGCCTGTATGTGCCTCTATATCTAGTTTGATGTCCCTAGTATGGATTCTATTTGTTAATAGGGGAGTGTATATTACATTTTACTATACTACAGAATGTATCATATCCCACATTTCATATTTTATTTTGTACTGTAGCTTTATTTCATAAATCCTAATCCTGCCTACAAATAGAGTTAAAGCTTTTTGAACCCAAGCTTACTGTTTATTACTACACTACATTCTACTAAATGCAACATTCCCATATATTATATTACAACGACTATCTATAATATTCTTAACTCTATCCATAACCGATATAAAAAAGAAAAGAGGTTGGTTTGAGACCCAAAAGTGGTCTCTCTTATTATATATTAACCTTCGGTAGAAGCTCTATTTTGCTTATGTTTGAGGTTTTGGTGAGACCTCTAGAGTGCATTAGAAGGTTTACACCCAAATTGGCAAATCACAACTGTAATCTAGTGTTGTTTGTTCTTCTTTCTAGATGGTTTGTATACACTCAACATTGTAATGTACTTGACATTCTGTGTAATGACTAATTATGTATACTGTTTTTTTTTTCTTCTTTTATTGTGATTTGCTCTTCGAAACCTCAATAAAAATATTTAAAAAAAAAAAAAAAAGTATAGTTTCTCAAAGCATCTCCACTGACTTCACACTAAACCCACACATAGCTTTATTAAACGACCTACCCAAATTGACTTGCCGCCTTAAATTATTAGTTTTACAGATTGGCCTTAACAGTGCTAGGAAATTAATAGCTCGCCACTGGAAAAAACCCATGACTATCTCTAAATTAATGTGGTTAGATGAAGTAGAAGACCAGCTATTACTAGAACAATATGGCTACCTCTGCCGCAATAAAATGGACACCTTTCTGAATGCTAAGTTCATTTGGCAAGAATCACTTCACAACACACCCACAGCCTAGACAGTAGCAACATTCACAGACAATTCTTACTTTCCAGATAATGAGCTGTAAACACACTCATACCATGGGCTGAGAACAATAGACTAAAGAACTGATACCATATTCACATACCCTATTCATACGATGAGATGCACCGGTGGTTTACCTATCTTGCAGAAAATAATATTATGCACTGTATTTACGAGTACTCATACAGCGAGACTCAATCCAGATAATGAAGATACCTTGCAGAACCAGGAATAGGACCAAATGTTAAACTTTAATCCCCCAGTTTGTTTGTTATATTATTACTCCCCCCCTGATTATCCAATTTAAGTCCCAGTGAGCCAGACGACTACCATACTTTTCCTGCTGATATTAAAGGCCCACGAGAAGAACCAGGACAAGAGATGACGACCTATCCTTTTCTAAAATTAAAGTCAGCATGATAGACATTAACTTAAAATTGTTCCATTGCAATGTTGTTCTTTACAGTACTGCCGTGTTGATGACCAGAAAAGATTGTTATCACTAAAATCTTTAATAAAAATAATAAAAAAAAAAAAAAAAAAAAAGAACCGAATAATTAAAAAGCGAACAGAGAATAAGAAAGAGATTCCAGGCATTTTCAATATAAGTCATCGGCTAAATAAAGAACAAGACATTTTTAAAAAAAAAAAAAAAAAAAAAAAAAAGTATAGTTTCTATTTACATAGATATGTATATACAAAAAAATGCTAGAACTAAAACAAGGTTTTCAGTTGTGTATGTGTGCATTTTCTAAATGGAAACATGTTAAGATATACAGTGCTCAACATAACTACTGCCTCTCAATGGGGCACTTTTTCCTTTTTGGTTTAAAAAAAAAAAAAAAATTAAGCATGTAAAACCATTTATTTGTTTCAGTCATGCCAGAACAGTAACTAAAAAAGGTAGATGATATTTACAAATCCAATGATCTGGCATACTGCACAGAAATACAGCAAACTGATGTATAAAAGAGTAAACCAAAGACTAGGAATGGCTTCACTTTCATTTTAAATTTTTGCATATTTTCTCCAGTCGTTTCGAGAGCAGCTTGATATTTTCAGAGGACTGTTGATCAAGGCTGCGGAGATCCATATTATCTACATCTTCAGCAGTTAAACGTATATTCTTTCCATCGCCAACAGGCACATTTATGAACAACTCGTCCATACCAGCAAGAGGGCTTCCATTGGCTGAG